>NW_019154095.1:5178704-5209237 GCF_002288905.1 Enhydra lutris kenyoni
GGGGGGGTGGGATTATGGACATTGGGGAGGGTATGTGCTATGGTGAGTGCTGTGAAGTGTGTAAACCTGGCGATTCACAGACCTGTACCCCTGGGGATAAAAAGATATTATATGTTTATAAAAAATTAAAAAAAAAAAAAAAGCTATTAATGAGGTGCAAACAATAATGGAGGCTCTTACTGCTAGGATAAATGGGTCAGAAGAGAGAATTAGTGATATAGAAGACCAAATGATAGAGAATAAGGTAGCTGAGCAAAAGAGGACAAACAACTACTGGACCACAAAGGGAAAATTCAAGAGATAAGTAATACCATAAGATGAAACAACATTAGAATAATTGGGATTCCAGAAAAAGAAAAAAGAGAGAGAGGGGCAGAAGGTATATTGGAGTGAATTATAATAGAGAATTTCCCTAATATGGCAAAGGGAACAACCATCAAAATCCAGGAGGCACAGAGAACCAATCTCAAAATCAATAAAAATAGGTCCACACCCCATTATCTAATAGTAAAACTTACAAGTGTCAGTGATGAACAGAAAATCCTGAAAGCAGCTTGGGAGAAGAAGTCTGTAACATACAATGGTAGAAATATTAGACTGGCAGCAGACTTATCCACAGAGACCTGGCAGGCCAGAAAGAACTGGCATGATATATTCAGAGCACTGAGAAAAATATGCAACCAAGAAGACTATATCCAATTATGCTATCATTGAAAATAGAAGGAAATATTAAAAGCTTCCAAGACAAACAAGAATTAAAAGAATTTGCAAATACCAAACCAGCCCTACAGGAAATACTGAAAAGGTCCTCTAAGCAAAGAGAGAGCCTAAAAGTAGTAGACCAGAAAGGAACAGAGACAATATACAGTAACGGTCACCTTACAGGCAATACAATGGCACTAAATTCATATCTCTCAATAGTTACCCTGAATGTAAATGGGCTAAATGCTCCAATCAAAAGACACGGTATCAGAATGGATAAAAAGCCAAAACCCATCAATATGCTGTCTACAAGAAACTCATTTTAGACCCGAAGACACCTCCAGATTGAAAGTGAGGGAGTAGAAGAAAATTTGCCATGCTAATGGACATCAAAAGAAAGCTGGGGTGGCCATCCTTATATCAGATAAATGAGATTTTAAGCCCAAGACTATAATAAAAGATGGGGAAGGACACTATATCATACTCAAAAGGTCTGTCCAACAAGAAAATCTAACAATTTTAAATATCTATGCCCCTAACATGGGAGCATCCAACTCTATAAACCAATGAATAACAAAATCAAAGAAACACATCGACAATAATACAATAACTGTAGGGGACTTTAACACCCCCTCACTGAAATGGACAGATCATCCAAGCAAAAGATCAACAAGGAAATAAAGGCCTTAAATGACACACTGGACCAGATGGACATCACAGATATATTCAGAACATTCTATCCCAAAGCAAGAGAATACACATTCTTCTCTAGTGCACATGGAACATTCTCCAGAACAGAGCACATCCTGTGTCCCAAATCAGGTCTCTACCACTACCAAAAGACTGGCATCATTTCCCGCATATTTTCAGACCACAACGCTCTGAAACTAGAACTCAATCACAAGAGGAAAGTTGGAAATAACTCAAATATATGGAGGCTAAAGAGCATCCTACTGAAGAATGAATGGGTCAACCAGGAAATTAAAGAAGAATTTTAAAAATTCATGGAAACAAATGAAAATCAAAACACAACTGTTCAAAATCTGTGGGACACAGCAAGAGTGGTCCTAAGAAGAAAGTATATAGTGATGCAATCCTTTCTCAAGAAACAAGAAAGATCTCACCTACACATAAAGGAGCTGGAAAGAAAGCCTAAACCCAGCAGGAGAATAGAAATCATAAAGATCAGAGCAGAAATCAATGAAATAGAAACCAAAAGAATAGTAGAACAGATTAACAAAACTAGGCGCTGGTTCTCTGAAAGAATTAATAAGATTGATAAACCCCTGGCTAGACTTATCAAAAAGAAAAGAGAAAAGACCCAAATAAATAAAATCATGAATGAAACAGGAGAGATCACAACCAACACCAAAAAATTATAATTATAAGAACATATTGTGAGCAACTATACGCCAGCAAATTTGACAATTTGGAAGAAATGGATGCATTCCTAAAAATGTATAAACTCCCAAAACTGAACCAGGAAGAAATAGAAAACCTGAACAGACCATAACCTGTAAGGAGATTGAAGCAGTCATCAAAAATCTCCCAACAGGGCACCTGGGTGGCTCAGTGGGTTAAAGCCTCTGCCTTCGGCTCAGGTCATGATCCCAGGGTCCTGGGATCGAGGCCTGCATCGGGCTTTCTGCTTGGCGCGGAGCCTGCATCCTCCTCTCTCTCTGCCTGCCTCTCTGCCTACTTGTGATCTCTTTCTCTGTCAAATAAATAAATAAAATCTTAAAAAAAATAAATTAAAAAAAAATCTCCCAACAAACAAGAGCCCAGGGCCAGATGGCTTCCCGGGGGGAATTCTACCAAACATTTAAAGAAGAATTAATACCTATTCTCCTGAAACTGTTCCCAAAAAAAAGGAAATGGAAGGAAGATATCCAAACTCATTTTATGAGGCCAGCATTACTTTGATCCCAAAACCAAGACAAAGACCCCACTGAAAAGGAGAATTACAGACCAATATCCTTGATGAACACAGATGCAAAAATTCTTCTGCCACATGCAGAAGAATGAAGCTGGGCCATTTCCTTACACCGCACACAAAATAGACTCCAAATGGATGAAAGACCTCAATGTGAGAGAGGAATCCATCAAAATCCTTGAGGAGAAAAGAAGCAACAATGTCATTGACTTCTGCCACAGCAACTTCTTCTAGAAACATCGCCAAAGGCAAGGGAAGCAAGGGCAAAAATGAACTATTGGGACTTGATCAAGATCAAAACTTTTTGCACAGCAAAGGAAACAGTCAACAAAACCAAAAGACAACTGGCAGAATGGGAGAAGATATTCACAAATGACATATCAGATAAAGGGTTAGTATCCAAAATCTATAAAGAACTTACAAACTCAACACCCAAAAAACAAATAATTCAATCAAGAAATGGGCAGAGGACATGAACAGATATTTCTGCAAAGAAGATATCCAGATGGTCAACAGACACATGAAAAAGGGCTCCACATCACTCGGCATCAGGGAAATACAAATCAAAACCACAATGAGATCCCACCTCATACCAGTCAGAATGGCTAAAATTAACAAGTCAGGAAATGACAGATGTTGGAGAGGATGCGGAAAAAGGGGAGCCTCCTATACTGTTGGTGGGAATGCAAGCTGGTGCAGCCACTCTGGAAAACAGCATGGAGGTTCCTTAAAAAGTTGAAAATAGAGCTATCCTACAACCCAGCAATCACACTACTGGGTATTTACCCTAAAGATACAAATGTAGGGATCCGAAGGGGCACGTGCACCTGAATGTTTAGAGCAGCAATGTCCACAATATCCCAACTATGGAAAGAACCTAGATGTCCATCAACAGATGAATGGATAAATAAGAAGTGGTATATACATGCAATGGAATACTATGCAGCCATCAAAAGAAATGAAATCCTGCCATTTGCAACAATGTGGATGGAACTAGAAGGTATTATGCTGAGTGAAATAACTCAATTGAAGAAAGGCAATTATCATATGATCTCCCTGATATAAGGAATTTGAGAGGCAGAGTAGGGGATTTGGGAGGTAGGGAAGGAAAAAATGAAACAAGATGGAATCATGAGGGAGACAAACTATAGGAGACTCTTAATCTTACAAAACAAACTTAGGGTTGCTGGAGGGAGGTGGGGTTGTGGAGAGGGTGGTTGGGATTATGTTCACTGGGAAGGGTATGTGCTATGGTGAGTGCTGTGAAGTGTGTAAGCCTGACAATTCACAGACCTGTACCCCTGGGGCAAATAATACATTATATGTTAATAAAAATAATTAATTAAAAAAAATCAACTCTATTGTAGTTAAACTAGAACATCTCCTATGGCAAGCCCATCTTCCACAACAGCAGGGAAATCTGGAATGTTTTCCCTAAAGAGAGCTTTGGTAAGTCCCTAATAGTCTTGAAAGTTATAAATAACGTAATTTCAATGTTGCAGTGTCTCCCTCAGTTTGCTCAGGACTGGGGTGTTTCTGGAACCTGAACTTTCAGTGCTAAAACTGGACAGTCCCTAGCCAGCTGGGATGGGTGGTCAATGGATGCAGTAATTGTGGGTATTAAGTTTTTAAAGGTGTCTTAGTGGTAATAATCTCAATAATCGATATACTTAAATTTTATTAGTGTTATAAAGTGTTTTCTACAATATAGAAAAGACATACTTCCTTCTGTACTGTACAAAACCTCTGATAAGGTTCTGGGGTTTTGACTAATACAGAAAAATACTCCATCTGATTGAGGAAAACCAGCCCTTTCCAAACGGGACACTCAAAGTCCTAGAAGCTTATATTCCTTACATGGTGTCTCTCTTCCAGTAAAACTCTCCTTTCTCACCCAGGACTCCTGAACTTTCGTAGTTATCATTTCCTTGCTTTCCTTCAAAATTTACTACCTATTTCTGCCCCCCTTAGCAGGAGAATTGTTTTGTCTGTCTGTGAACTTTTTAGAAATGGAATGTAGTCATTCTTTTTTGCTTTTGTACATACTGCATATTTTATATTTTTATTTCATTAAAATAATGTACTCATTTAAAAAAAATCTGTATAAAGAAACTGACATAACTAACTGGAATTAAAATTAAAACTTTAAAAAATCATCTGTATAAAGTGTGATCCCAAAATCATGTTTCTAAGCTCGCCAATCACCTGAGTAAACTGTAGGCTATGTTAGTAAAGGTAGGAGAAGTCAATGTGATTGACAATTAGCACTGCCTGCCACTGCTTATCCATGTGCATCTACCACAGAGGAAATACTGAGAAAAATAAACAGCCATGTATGTTATGGTTCTAGAGCATTTCTAGTGGGCTCTATGTTATGATAAAGATTCCATGTGCCCCAACCAAGGTTAAATCTAGGTTTGTTAACTGGTCAAAAAATGAAAATTGAATCAGAATACTCAACTATTTCAGGATGAGAGCTGGTCCGGTCCATGGCTATGCCTGGGTCCCCCAAGCCCCAAATGGGTCTACAGCGGCCAAGGATGTTTTTGTGGCAAAGCCTTACTAAATCTGGAAAAACCTATTTCTACCCCAGAGCCTTTTATTTATTTTTTATTTTTTTAAAGATTTTATTTATTTATTTGACGGAGAGAGAGATAGCAAGAGAGGGAACACAAGCAGGGAGAGCTGGAGAGGGAGAGAGAGAGGGAGATGCAGGCTTCCCGCTGAGCAGGGAGCTGGATGTGGGGCTTGATCCCAGGACTCTGGGATCATGACCTGAGCTGAAGGCAGACGCTTAACCAACTGAGCCACCCAAGTTCTCCTCCCACACAGCCTCTTATACAGGGGGTTATTATGTCTCTTTGCCAGAAACCTTTCCACCAACAATCTATACATCTTTATTTAAGGGAAGTCGCCCAAGCATCAGACATCCCTGAATCTTGAGTGAAACTCAGCACCAACAAGGCTAATTCCTGTGGGAAAATGAAGAGCTGGGACCCACTTATGCTTCTAGTTTCCTTGGGCTCTTAAAGCCTATTATCCTGAAACGTCTAACATGCTAGGAGGAAAAATACCAGAGTGCAAGAAATGTGAGTTTAAATACCACATCTGCCGCTACCTAGCTATGTGATTCTAGGGACTTTGCTTATCCCATTTGCTTTCAGTGTGCCCTGCACGCAATGAAGGGGGCAAGACTGAATGCACGTACTTTCTGGGTCAGGGCCTCTGCCCTATAAAATGATGCCAACTATCCTGTAATTGGTCATGTAGTGTAACTTTATCCCTCAGATTTCTACTAAGGCCAACAATAACTCATTAGCCTACAATGTGTTGACTAATTATTCTTTATGCTTAGAATTAATCAGAAACACATAACCTAAATCGCTCCACTTATCTGCAGTTCTAATTCTTGGTGATTTAATTGTTGTACAGCTTGCCCAATGAACTGATGCCTTGTAATTAAGAAAATTGTTGTTTTGGATTCTTCCTTCCAATTCCATGCATTTGTGCATACCGTTATAGGATGTAGGCTTCCCTGGGCTTCAACCCTTATGCCCACACTTCAAGAGGCAAATTTAAAGACTTTTAAATTTGTTGTGGCTGAAAAAGTTAAGTGCTCAGCAGAGTTCATTCATTCTTCTTCCTGGACCAGCCAGACTACATCCTTTGCTCTTCCTGACGGATGTACCCAGAGGGCTGACTTCCAGATAATGCAATGTGAGTGAAAAGGGCTGGTGCCCTTCCTGGGCAGGCTCTTGTGAACTTAATCACAGCCACTACTGGGTTATTTCTCATTCTGCCAGCTGAATGTGCACGCTCTCAAGACCCCAGAGGGTGTCAGAGCTACAACACGGAGGGAGCCTCGATCCACACACCGCCCTGCCCCCAACAGCCCACTGTCTACCAAGAATAGACGTGAGCTTGTGTTGGAGCCCTTACCAATGTATGGATCTTTGGTTTTCGCAAAAATTTAGTCCTTCTTAGCTATTACACTGTCGTTGTAAATACAATTAATAACTTCAAAACTAGGATAAGATACTCTTTCTTCTTTCCCAATTTGGCCCTCAGATCAGAACTGCTGCTTTTCTGAGGGTAAATCAGTTACTCTTCCAGAGTGCTCTAAAAGCATCCTGACCCGGTGACTATTAAATCCCCCACAATGCTCTGTCACCAAAATCACCTTCTTGTATTATGTTTACTATTTGCTTGTAACTACGTCCCTTCCAACAGACAGTAAAATATGAATAAAATAGGTTGTTGTGCAGCAGAGGGATGTCCAGCACAGCACACCTCACAGTGGAAAGACCTTGGACGCCGGGGTAAAGGTGAAACCACTGCATCCATTATTGAGGGTGTTTGTCCTATGAGAGACAGCTACCTGTTGCCTCAAAACCAGACCTGTCTGTTTGCAGTTGCGAAGGTGAATGGATGTGAGGGGGGGTAGAAGAGAATCATTAAGTTGGACGATCTTGGTAAGTAAGCAATAGGAAGTGTTGGTAATGTATTATAGAATGAAAGTGGCAGAAGACAGTGGTTCTCAAGTGGGGTCTATGGAAAAACTCGCAACCGGGGAATTTGGGAAAAAAACAAACGATCAGGTTCCAAGTCAGATATACTAAAACGGAAACTCTGGGGGTATAGCCCCTAAACTGTACTCTTTAACAAGCCCTGCAAGTGATTATGGTGTATCCTGTGTTTGGGATCCCCCTGCACAGGATCTCAGCCGTGACTCACGAGCATGTGAGTAACAGGTTGCCGTTCCTGACCCATGTTCTGTTCTTGTATCTATCATAAGCTAGCAGTGCATTCACAGAGCAGCAACTTACCCTCTTCTCTGCACTCATGTGTGATATTTAGCCAGTTTTCCTTAGGATTCTAAAATTCTAAAATGACATGAGCTATTGTCATTGTTACCTAAATGGATGTGCTTCCTGGAAGGCATTGTAAACATCTAAAGTATTGCCATTTTCCTCAGAACACAGCACTACTGATTGACACGTCTGTAAGATTTCAACGTCCATCGACAGATGAATGGGTAAAGAGGATGTGGCACACATATAAGCTAGAATACTACTGAGCCATCAACAAAGAATGAAATCTTGCTAGCTAGAGCTAGAGGGTATTATGTTAAGCGAAATAAGTCAGTCAGAGAAAGACAAATACCATATGATTTCACCCACTGGTAGAATTCAAGAAACGGATGAACAAAGGGAATGGAAAAAAAGAAAGAGGGAAGCAACCATAAGAGACTCTTAACTATAGAGAACAAACAGGGTTGATGGAGGGAGGTGGGTGAGGGAGAGAGATGTGTGCGGCTGGATAGGTGATGGGGATTAAGGAGGGCAACTTGTGATGAGCACTGGGTGAACAAATCACTAAATTCTCCTGAAACCAATACTACACTATATGTTAACTAAATAGAATTTAAATAAAAACTTGAAGCAAAATAAAATAAAATGCAAAAAAAAAAAAGGGTTTCATGTACTTCCTTTGAGAAACAGTGGTTTGGGACTCCCTGATAATAAAGAACGAGCCTCCTGTGTCAGTGTTCTTGCAGAAACAGTATATTCTGTATGTATGGATGACAAATACTTCATTATGGCTTGCCTAGATTTATCTGTCTTCCACATATGGATAAAAACCTCTATATCCAAACAGTATAGGTTCATATTACAGATATGTTCAATTTCATAAAGTTAACATATAAATCCATGTTTACTCACAGATATTAGACTGTACTAGATTATCTCATAACAAAGTACCACAACAGAAACAACAAAATAAACAACGTAAGATCCTGAAGTCTAGAAGTCCAAGGTCAAGGCATCGACAGGGTTGGCCCCTGGTGAGGTCCCTTTTTTCGCTAGTAGATAGGCCCCTTCTAACTGTGTCCTCACATGGTCTTCCCTCTGCTTGTATTTGAACTATAATTTCTTATAAGAACATCATCCTACTGATCCTATCTTATAAGAACATCATCCTACTGAATTATGGCCTGACCCAAGAAGGTCATTTTACCTGAGTTACCTCTTAAAAGGTCCTCTTTCCAAGTATAGTCCCATTCCAGGGTACTGTGGTTAGGACTATAACATATTAATTTGTAGGGACACATAGCAGCCCATAAGTGAAGTGTCTAGGCAACACTCAAGCAGCATTTGGAATCAGGCTGCTCATCCCTACAAACCTGCCAATGTTTCTAAGATCCTTCATCAGACTAAGGAATGGAGGAAAGGAGTGCTATGTCCACATATGGTTGGACCATGCCTATGTTAACTAATACTTAAATTATTCTGACTGGCTTTACTAAAGAGTCAAACATAAAATGGTACAATAAAAATGCATAAAATGTTGATCACTTATAATAACAGTAACTATAATTTCCAATACCATCTTCTATTCTTTAGAATGAAAACAGGGTTCAACTTCCCATCATGAAAGAGAAACTACATGGGTTTCTAATAAAGATCACACCGACCATGGTTCATGCTGAACTGAGATTAATATATAATAAGTATCACCAAAAGAATATCAGTTAGCTTGAAAAGCATTGTTGTATGTCTATCTTATTTGTTTCTGAAATTCTGATTAAATTAGTATGCATATTAGTCAGGTGGATACTGTGTTGTATGACAGTAAGTTACATATAAAAACAGGAAAAATAACAAAGTGTCAACTACACAATGCCCCTAGATGATGAATCAGTGTTATTTTAATTGTACTAATATTGTGATAATTATTAGAGTTTTGAAATCTCTACAACTTTTTTGGAATGGGCAAGACTTAATTCTGGCTGGATATTGGTATGTAAGTTCTCAACAAAGCTAGCCATTTATATCCGCAATATCACACTAAATTTTTAACTAACAATTTACTAGCTCAGGAAAATTTTATAAGTTCTCCTTGGTAGGTCGTATTTGTCATGGTAAAATGTATGTGTCAACTTGGCTAGACTATGGTGCCCAGTTTTTGGTCAAATATTAGTCTAGATATTGCTATGAAGATACCTGTGGATGTGTTTAAGATATTATTTATTTATTTGACAGAGAGACAGTGAAAAGAGGAACATAATCAGAGAGAGCGGGAGAGGGAGAAGCAGGCTTCCTGCCAAGCAGGGAGCCCAGGGCAGATCCCAGGACCCTGGGATCATGACCTGAGCCAAAGGCAGCCACTTAATGACTGAGCCACCCAGGCGCCCTGTCTATGGATGTGATTAACATTTATAATCAACTGACTTTAATATTTATAATCTACTAAACTGAGGGAAACAGAATTCTACCTCCAGAATGCAAGACAGGAATCTGTAGGGCGAGCCAATGGGGAAGAATTAATGTGGCAATATTGAGTCTAAAGGCTGGAAACTGTGGCAGAATTTCCATTTGTGGAAATACTAACTGGCCTATCCAGCATCACTTGGATGAGTAATGGACCTTCACTGAAGACATCAGTTCATGCTACTGCTTGCTAGAGCATATCTTTTACTAAAGTGAGAAGCATTGCTGGCCACTGGATGCTTCCTAGTCTGTGTACCTGCACAGTTCCATGGCTCATATTTGCAACTTCTGATGTGAAAAAATATAAGAGGATCCTTTCCTTGTCTAGAGTCATTTCATACCCATGGCATGCCCTCCCCTCTCACCAGTTGACTGGTCTCCCTGGCTCCTCAGTGACAGCTGCCAGGCACATTCTTTCCAGTCAAGTTTCGGGTGGCCCAGATGTGATTTGGAATGTGTCATATAGCATGTATTTTAGATTAGATCCTTAAAACTGGAAAAACTGTCCAACAGCATTCTTTGATATGGCAACAGAGAAACACCTTATTTTATTTTGTGGATAAAATATACAATTTTAATTGAAATCTTCCTAAAGGTTTTGTTATATTTTCCTTCAGAAATTTTTCTTCCCTCATGTGAAACCACAGATTGAAAAGATAGGTTGCCTCATGGATACAGTTAGTTACGCTGTAGAAAACAAAAAGGCAACCCCATATTCTATCAGCGAAAGCTCTGCCTTTCTCTTCTCTTTCTGCTCCCTACAGATTGGTCAACATCACCACTGCCACACCTGCGCCAGCTACACTCATATCTGTCTTCCCAGCCCATCCCTTTCTGGAGACCTCTGCACATGCATACCTAACTACCTGCCAGGCACCCTCACTATAGGGGTCTACCAGGACCTGGAATTCAACATGTCACTCCAAACTACTCTTGTGTGTTCCTCACCTCAGGTTTGACTCCAATATTGACCCACCTGATGGAAACAAACATTCTACCTCAAGTTTCCAGAATTACGTCCCAAACTCTTTTGCCTCCAGGTCTTGTATCTATGTATGTGTGTATATGTGTGCGCGCGCGCGCGCGCGTGTGTGTGTGTATCCATATATATGGATGTAAATATACAAAACACACATATATATTAAAATATGCATGCATATTACTCTCTAAAAATGCTAAGGAAAGTCATAAACATCGCTTATTTCAGATCTGGTGTCACATCCTGAAGAAAGTTTCTATAGCATCCCCTCCCCTCTCCAAACTGCTCTATAAACTCCCAAGCTTATGCCTTATTGCAGCAGACCTTAGATGGCATAAACATAATGCCCATTCACGTGCTCGACTCCCCTGGTGACTTAAAGGCAAATATAGGCTCACGGTCGTCACTGTAAGTTCAGTTCTTAGCACCAATGATGATTTTGTGAATCAACAGGAATGTTTTAAACTTTAGCAAAGCCATTCACAAAAGTCATTCTTGTGACTATCATTGTTACTTTACACATTAAGCATTAGCCATTATTAATATTTTAATTTCATATGAAATAGCCACCTGCCCTTCCCCTACCCATGCGTATGGGATAGGCAAGTCTCCTTTTATGTATGTGGAGTAGACAGGATTTTAAGACGGCCCCATAACCTTCATCCTACTGTTACTCCTGTGATTATATCCCTTAGTATTTGAAAGGGGGAGATTATCTAGTCACACAAATTCTATTAAAAGAGAAAGGTTTCTGCTTCTGGGGGCAGAACTGGAAGCAGATGACCTTTACCATGCAGAGGAAGTTCCCCTGTATTACCAGTCCTCTGGGAATTTTCATCATGAGTGGTGTTGGATATTGTCAAATGCTGTTTCTGTATTTATTGATATGATCATAGGAGGTTTTTTAACCCATTGATACGATGGATTACAGTAACTGAATTCCAAATGTTGAACAATGTCTGGAATACACCTCATTTGGTTGTGGTGTATAACTATTTTTATATGTAATTGAACTTGATTTCTTAATATTTTTTTGGAGAATTTTTACAACTGTGTTCATGAGAAATAGTGGTCCTTTGGCCCCAATTTTAGTTATCTTTTCTTCTGCTTTTACTTTAAATTTAATCTGCTCTTATTTTTGTAGTTTCCTAGATGGAAACTTAGGTAATGGGTTATAGAGTTTCCTCTCTCATAATATATTCATTTGATGCTTCAAGTTTCCCTCTAAATACTGGTTTTGCTGCATCTCACAAGTTTTAATGAGTTATATTTTGATTTTCATTTAGCTCAAAATATTTTTTAAATTTTCTCTTGGTACTCCATCATTGATTCTTGTGTTACATAGAAGTATGTTACTTAACCTCCAACTATATTTGAAATTTTCAGCTCTTATTGACTCAATTTTTAACTAAATTGTTGTCTAGTTTAATTTAATTGTTGTCTGAGAGCGTATTTTGCATGATTGCTATTTTATAGTCTGAAATGCAGTCTATCTTGGGAATGTTATGTGATCTTGAGAAGAATGTGTGTTATGTTGTTGTTCGATGGAATACGCTATAAATGCCAAATAGATTCAGTGACTGATGATGCTGTTGACTTCAACTACATCCTTAGTGATTACACTGTTGTTATTTTCCCTGAAAATTACATCACTCATATATACTCTTTGGTGAAGTACCTGTTCAAGTTACTTGTCTATTTTCAGTGGGTTATTTTCTTCTTATTGAACCTTGGTAATTCATTATAATATCCCAACATAAGTCTATTATTAAATGTATTATTTTCAAATGGTTGGTCCAAGTCTGAGTCTTTTCCCTTCATTCTCTGACCAATGTTTTTGGAAGAATAAGAGTTCTTAACGCTTATGAAATCCAACTTAACAAACTGTGGATTTATGGATCTTGCATTTGATGTTGTATCTCATACTTGCTAAATTAAGTTCACAAATGTATTCTCCTATGTTTTCTTCTAGAACTTTTATAGGATTGTTTTACAATGAGATTTATGATCTACTTGAGCCAACATTTTTTATATGGTATGAAGGACCAGAGTTCCTATTTCTACATACAGATGGATATCCAGCATCATTTGTGGAAAAGACCCTCTTTTCTATAAGAAGTTGCCTTTGTATTTTTTTCAAAAATCACCTGTCCCTTTATGTTTAGGTTTACTTATGAACTTTTTCTTCTGCTTCATTGATCTCTTTTGATTATCTTTTCATGAATACCACACTAACTTGATTAATTATCCTTATAATAATTTTTAAAATCTGGTAATGTTTATCTTCCCATTCTTTGTAAACTATAGGCTAGTCTAGTTCTTCTGAATTCCCATATATATTTTAGAATTATTTGGTTCATTTTTACAAAAACCTGACAGACTACTGCTTGGGATTTCATTGAATTTATAACTCAAATTGGGAAAAATTGATTTCTTATCTATATTTAGTCTTCTGACACATGAACACTCTTTATCTTTCCATTTATTTAGGTTTCCTTTGATTTCTTTAAGCAATGTTTGGTTGTTTTCATTTTACAAGTCCTTGAAATATTTTAATTCCTAATACTATATCTCAAAGTATTTTATGTTTTTGATGCTATAATAAATGATACAGCTTTTAAATTTCCATCTCTGATTTTAATTGTTAGCCCTTGGAGCTTGTAATTATATTTTATGAAAATTCAATTGATGTGTTCTGCCTTTAGACTTCAATCTAGCTGAGATCAGGCACCTGTTTTCTTTCTCTGACCTCCTCTGTTTAATGTGCCAATCAGTTGTGTCAATGAATTGGTGAATGATTTATTTGATCTTTCACTGCACAAGGATTTTTAGACATTCTGAAATCTGGGACAATTAGCAGCTTTATTTTGTTTACTCCTCATTAAGTGTGATAGAGAAGTATCACTATTACCTAGCTCATATGCCTAGATACATCCATAGCCTTGGAATAACAGTTCCACAGTTATCATCAAGACAAAGTAAGATTCCAACACTCTAGTTACTACAAAGTTTGGAGAGGCAAACATTTGAAAACAATGTAACTTTCATTTCTCAACTTCTATTAAAATATGTGTTCAGGATGTTAATGTAGACACAGAAGAACAGCAGGAGTTTCTCAAGAATCAATTATAACTCAACATGAGCCTGGAATAATAGCAGTGCTACAATGTAGTATCATGAAATAATGAATTGCTCAAAAAAGGGCAGATGCATGTGGAAATGAAATCACGGAAACAACTGTAAAGAGTTTCAGTGGCCAAAACTGGAACAACTTGAGCAAACAGATTAAATTTTAAAAAGTATCAGATCATAATACACAGAATAAAATAGTCATGCATCCATACTGATATAAGTAAGTAATTTCATAATTTCAAAGAATAACTTTTTTAAGATTTAGAATAATAGAAAACACCATCGGCACTGCACAGAAGTGCAGTTAATTACTGTAAGCAAGAGCCATTAATGGACGCCAAAATGATTTGATAAAAGTTTGAAGAGGAAAAATATAATTACAACATGTAAAGATCTCCCCTAAGTTATTTAAATTAAAAAAAGAAAAACATAGTAACTTTACATAGAGAGATTTAGTATTACTTTAACTAAGGAAATAATTTTATTATTAGGAATAAAACATTTATATTACGTACCCTGAATTGATGCACCAAGAAAGGCACATCACTTTGTAATATTCTTGTAAAAAATACATAACTTCAATTGAATCAGAAAATACAAATAAAGGGAATTTCTATACTTTTTATAGAATAAATTTCTAGGTAATAACCAGTACCCTTCAAAATGTCAAGGGCCCAAAGACAACCCTAGCACCATCACCACCAAAAAAAAAAAAAAAAAAAAAAAAAAAGGAGGGGCTGCCAAGAATCGAAGACTACAATGACATTAGACAACCAAATACAATGTGACATTCCACTTGAATCCCAGAACAAAAACAGGACATTAGGGGAAATCCGAGGAACCTGAATTACCCCAACTTAAATTTTTGATTTTTGATCACTGTTCTAGTTATGATCACTGGTTATGGTAAGATGTTTAACATTAACAAAAGCTAGATAAAGGGTATATGTGAACTCTGTATTATTTTTGATAATTTTCTATATGCCTAAAATCATATCCAGATAAATGTTATTTAAAAAGTCAATCAAGAGAGATGTATGATATAAATCAAGCAGTTCATTTTTGTCTGACAGACATGGTTCCAATAAAAAATAGTTGGTATCTTTTATTTTGCCCCTCCAAAATTGACTTTATTCTGTTAGTTATTACTTAATCTACATTTTTTGAAGAAGCATCAGAGTCGACGTTTTGTAGAACTCTACTGCATCCCAAAAGGAGGAAAAGCTTACATAAATATTTTCACACTCTGCCAATAAGATGGAATTTTCAACTCACAACTAACTCACACTCTAATTGTTGACATCCTCTTTCTCATCAAGAAAAATCTGTATATCTATCTCACTGTAAATTCAACATAATGAATCCTCTAATCGGATTAATGACACCAAGTGGGTGGAATGCAAGATGGGTGCAGGTTGGCCACCGTTTAACTCCACGTCCTGTTTCTCCCAGTAGGCCACATGCAAACGCAGGCTTCATTCGAGCATTCTACAAATTCTCGGGAAAATCATTGACATCTGATTCTTATGTGAACCAAGCTATTGTCCTGTGCAAAGAGTATGGAGAAATTTTCAACACCACAGACAATGTCCATGCACCCAGACAATGCCTGAAAGAAGCAACAATCTCAGTAGTTTTTATGGGTTCCTTGAGAGCCAAAAGTAATTACAGAAAAGTTGCAAGAAACCTCCAGGGAAAACCTGAGAACCGAGTAAGCCAACAGCTGTTTATACAATGCTTCAGTGCTTGGCAAACTTAAGCAGATTTTTCAGAATTGAAAATGCAGAAATTTTATGTCTTCATGCTGATGTTGTTTAGAAAGAGATAATATACTTCTCAAGGCATTTTAAGTAACACAGCAGATATGGAAGAAAACAGCAGAGGGAAAATAACTAGAATCCTAACATCAGCATGGAATTTTATCAGTGTGAGCACTTATGATCCGGGCACACTCTGTCTCTCTGTCTCTTTGTCTCTGTCTCTCTTTCACACACACACACACACACACACACACACACACAATGAAGTTTAAAACAGTGAAATAGGGGCGCCTGGGTGGCTCAGTGGGTTAAGCCTCTGCCTTCGGCTCAGGTCAGGATCTCAGGGTCCTGAGATCGAGCCCCGCATCAGGCTCTCTGCTCGGTGGGGAGCCTGCTTCCTCCTCTCTCTCTCTGCCTGCCTCTCTGCCTACTTGTGATTTGTCTCTCTTTCTCTCTCTGTCAAGTAAATAAATAAAATCTTTAAAAAAAAAAAACAAAACAGTGAAACAGCAAATGCAGATTCATAACCTTGCTTGCTAGATTGTTGCAATTATCATGAAGGAACACATCTCCAAGCAACACCTGAAGGTTTCTACCTTATTTATACTAAAGTGTGGAATATTACACTCTAAGTTTCCCATTTTTTCATGAATATTCAACTCTTTAGTATCAGTTCCATTCTTCCCATGAGCGTTTTAATCTGGTCAAGTATTTCTTTCTTTTTTTTTTTTTTTTACTCAACTCTCTCCTAATCTCACACATACCTTGGCTACCTACCATTCTTCTTCCTTCTCTCCATGATGAACACTTCCCATATGGTTCACTCTCCCCGTTTCCGCACTAACACAATTCTCAGGCTTTCCCACCGGGTACCTACACTTGCTCTCTGTTATCAATATGCATTTCCACCATCTAGACAGATCTTGAGGACAACACCCAGTTTTTAATCCATGTGATTTTTTTAGCAGTGACCACCACCATTCAATGTCTCTTTGTCTGGTCCCTTGCTCTCAATCTCCTATGCTGTTCAGCTGCTCAGTGATCCAGTAATGTTGCCAGATACAATTCTGCCTGGCCCACCCCCCCACTCCAGCCTATACCCTCTGTCCTAACAGACTCTTCAGTGCCCATGGCTAGAATTATCACTTGCATACAAAACCTGACTAACTTATCATTTATTAATCCACAAGTTACGCACTGAGTGCCTGTTACGTACCAAATACTGCTCCAGGTGTCAGAAAGCAAATTACATGAGCCCAGCCCTCATACAGCATCTCCAACGTCTCCTCTAAGCTCCAGACCCACATTCCCTGTCTGCCTTCTTTAGCTCTCTATGTAGATATCTCAAGGTAGCTCACATTTTACCTACAAAGCCCTTCAAAATTTATACCACTGACACATCTCTGCCACAAATAAGTTATAGAAAACACCATAATTCCTTTCTTTCAGTGTTCAATAGTATTCTACTGTATTGTCTTGTCCCAGCCTACTGTATTGTCTTGTCCATCCTCCCTTTACACCATGATCTCCCTCATGACACCTGCCCAAGACACACTGCCTGGTTTCAGCACTGAAAACACGTCCCACTCTCTTCTGTTTTACAGCATTTGAAATGAGTAGTCTCTTCTCCCTCATACAAATCTTAACTCAGTCATATTATCTTTAAGACGTTCATTTAACTCTTAGGTTAGGTCAAATCTAGCTATATTCCATACATATCAATTAATATATCATCCCTTCATACCAATTAACACCATTTTAGCTTGGCATTGTTTTGGATGCTGTGATTAACTGATTAATGTCTATCTCTCTTTATGATACCTCAATTTCATGATGGCAAGAACGATGTATTTCTTTGACATTTATAGCAACATATTTTAATACATACTATCATCTGGGAAACTTGTGTTGCTTAAAAAAGTAAATAGGTGAATAAATAAGGTACTATAATTTTGAGTTTTATATTTAAATTTTAAATTTATAGTTATCTAGAATTCACCCTTTCCTTTCAAAAATATCTCTGAATTTTGCCTTAGACAATACTAAAATAAAATATTAGGCATCAAACATTTCGTTTCTCTGATTCTAAGATCTAAAGAATTGTACTCAATTAGATATACTGCCTTTTCAGCAATTTTTCTGCATGTGATAATAGCTAAAACCTCTTAAAAAGAGAATGTAGTTCTGGGATCATCACAGATAAGAATGTATCAAGGATTTTATTCAGCCCATTCCAACTTCTGAAAACCCTTGGAGGTCAACTACAGGCAACAAAAACAGAGCAAGTGCGGAGAAGGATGCACTGAGTCAGAAGCTGGTATGTCTTATTTCAGCATTCATGGAAAGGGCTGCGATGAAATTTCCAGAGTACCCCAAGTGAAAATATTATATTGTACATTGTAGTTTTCAGAAAAAGATGCTACTCTTAACTGTAAATGTACCTGATTTGAATGTTTGTGGGTAGGAAATACATGGTCTTCCTTAATTCCCACTTTAATATCATTTATCCTTGAAAGTAACTCTAGCTCATAGTTTATTTTTTAATTTTTTAAAGACTTTTTATTTATTTGACAGAGAGAGACACAGTGAGAGAGGGAACACAAGCAAGGGGAGTGGGAGAGGGAGAAGCAGGCTTCCCACTGAGCAGGGAACCCGATGTGGGGCTTGATCCCAGGACCCTGAGATCATGACCTGAGCCGAAGGCAGCTGCTTAATGCCTGAGCCACTCAGGGGCCCCATTTTACACACAGTTTAGTCTCAAGACCTTTCAAATACACATAAGCTTAAATGTGATCTTTATGCAACTTATTTATTAAAAAACAAAATTTTAAATAAATGAATATAAATGATGAAGAAAAGAATTTAGAAGTTTCAATACCTTTACTAAAACTAAGATCTAAATTTAAAACATAGAAGGCCAAATAAACAGAGATCTTTAGTCAAGTTGATAATAGATAGAGAGTAGCTGATAGTTTGGTTCATAAACTCTACTGCAGATGTTTAATTACATAACTCTGAAATATCCAGAGATTTGGTGAAGAGGGTCAATGATGCTTTTATTTTTAGAGTTTAGTGTTGTCAAATGATACTGTGACTTTTTGACAAAAGTGAATGCATGTAACAAAATAGAAACTGGAAAGGATACGACTGCAAGGGAATACCTTTGGAAGAGCTTTGTTGTTTTCTATAAACCAAAAGTCAACAAAACCTTGCAGGCATTGCAAATTCCAAGTCCCGACCACAAGCTGTTACATTGAACAGTGGCCTTGTTCGGCCAATATGTATTGTTTTGTGCACTGGGGGCATGGGAGCTGCAGAGAATGCGTGGGCGTGCCCACTCCTCCCTCGTTCCCATAGGTCTCTTCGTCAAAGACAGAAATCTTGAGGTAGAGATGCCTTCCTTATGTATATCTGGGAGCTCCATAAACATTCAGATTTTCCACAAGAAATACCAAAAGGGAAGAAAAACCAAGACCAACAAAATGGTAAGTGACACTGATGGGGGTAACTACACTAGGGGTGAATATAGCATTACACACACCGATGTCCCATCATTACACTGTGCCCTGAACCGGGAACCAATTCACACTGCATGTCAATGATGCTTCAGTTTTTAAGAAAGCTATATTTAAAACATTTCCATTGTTACTAGATGAATCTAGAGTTACTCAACAAATCAACCAGTCACTTGCATATCATCTATTCCATGTGACATAGACTCTTGTCCAGATTTAACATATGAAATCTCTAAGTGATGAGTGTGATTTATATTAAATGAAAGGAAGCCATTTTAATCTTAAAATACTCTATTATATCCTCCCTTTTATACTCTGGTGGCTACATGACATTTTTCATGGAACCACGCCCCACAAGTTAGTGAATTTCAGGTTTCCTTTCCCCAAGAAATCCTAGAAAGCCCAAGTACTTCTTGCAGAAAGCCTTCTACAGATAAAGATTTTCCTGCTAGCAAATGGCATTCATGTATTTGTTATTAGGATGTTATCTGTATATTGCCAAGGAGATTTGATGATGTTACTATTCTGTCCTTCCTTTAACTTACTCAAGTAAAGAGAGAGAAAAGACTTTGGCCTGCTGCTAACTTCCTTTACCAACATAGGAGGATGTACTACTGGCAGATTTGAGTGGGCTCCACTTACTTGATCAGATTTCATCGAAAACTTATCTTCTAAGAAGCTTTAGTAAAGAAACCCTGATATGTTCTATAATGATGACAGCATTTCAGAAACATCATCCAGAAACTACAGCTGAATGTTCTAGTCAAATGCTTTATCATCATAGAATTGAGAGACATAAGATGGTCTGATAGAGAATATATCAGAGTACATAATAATTTGACTAGTCTCTTTCCCATCAGAATGCCTGGTCCATGATGGAACAGATAACACATGTCATATATTCTCTTTCAGAAGAGGTGGTTTATAGTATTTGTTTACATATGGGAGCTGGTTAAATTCGGTGACTTTGCATGTAAAAAAATCCTTGTGGAAAAATTCCTTTACTAAAGAAATAGAGTAGGATGTTCAAATTACTAAAACCTCATTTCATAATTTAAGTACCTTAATATGGTAGGTGATGATTTAAATTATTTGTTTGTGCCTCTAGAATGGCATAATTTTGCCACTCCCCATTGCTTAAAAATGTGGTAACAACTTTCTAAAAACATTTCTTTAACCAGAAAAAGTTCGATAGTAATCTGGTCATCTATAACCCACACATGGGATATTAAGAGAGGTTTAACAACAATAAGGAAAACTGAGATAAACAGAGCAGTGTCCTATTCATGATGAGAAAGCTGGGTGAAATAAACACCCCCCTCTTGCCAGCAGTCACCACTGGAGGAACCCCGCAGCAGGAAGGTGTCCCCGTACTTGCTACGTTGCTTCTACCATCCAAGAGACACCCCTCTAAGATGCACCCATCTTCCAGTCTACCAGTCCTGCTATGTTTTGGACTTCTTAGGACAATGTGAGTTCTCCTACCTTTGGTTGCTTGCCTACAGCCTTCAGCCTGCCTGTGTCCTGACAGAGGGTATCCCACTTGTCGGATCTGGGCCATAGTTTCCTTCTCACGCTAGCAGATGTGGCCTGCTGGTGTCAAGCTAGAGTCCCCTGCCCACCTAGCCCGTTGCAACCCAACAGTCTCAGACCACCTGTGCTGCAGTGGAAGGCTGTCAGCCTGCTAGTCCTTCCTGCCAGCTCAGACCATTGTATGTGTACCAGCTTAAGGCAACCCAATAGGTTTCCTCCATTTGCGGGGCTACAAACATGCCTTCCCCATTGAGGTCTGAATCCTGGCACGGAAAGCTGACCCCCTCCAAGCCTGTCCTGTCCTTGGGCATCCTCTCTCAGTCCCGGGCACTCTTTAGTGTCCCACCTATCTCACCTTACTACCTAACCTCCTATCAATAGTCAATAATTCTATATACTGAAACCTCTCTGTTCCAATCACTGTGTACTTCTATTCCTGACTACCCTAACTGATGCATTTCCTACAATGAGAACATCTCTGGCATCTGTGATGATAAAACAAGGGCTAAGATTCTTATAAAAACAACTTGAGGAGAAAAAGTCCATGAGTCCACCATCTGCAAACTGCAGGGGATTAAGTTCCTATTAGAGACCCAGAATGATTTAACAGCAAAAATATTTTTTAGCATAAAGTACATAATCACTTTCAGTGGATTTGTCCCCCAAATCCTCTAAATAAGTACTATCAATAACCGGCAGGCTTCACTTCTTGGGGAAATTCACTCATGCAGAGCCTCTCAATTCCACATGGCAAGGATGTTACTCTACCCATCGTACCTGAGAGCAGTGCCGCACTGCATGTGCTAGATCAGACTCCTCCTTGCACACCTGAGCAATGTGCTTCTTTCCTCGTCTTATCTCTTGCATCCTCTCCCCACCCCATTAGTAGATTATGAATATCATCAAATCAACGTGCAGTAATAAGGCCAACCTTAAAGAAATATGAACTTCAATATTAAATATGAATATGAAATATTAAACTCAATTGTAAAAGGAGTTAAAAGCTGCCTCTTAACACTTCTTCCTTCACCCACCATATGTTAGATCTCCTGGTCTATGTCCGTGATCTCAACTTCCCCTAATCTGCACCCTTCATCCTCTCTTAAATTTACACTTACTAGGCTTTTGTCCTTTCCCTGCTCCTCCCTGGGTCTTTGGGAGGTCTTCAACAATCTCCCCATCGCCAAAGCTAATGGACAATTCTCAGATGACTTCTTTGTAAGCCTCAACACCCCTCATGAGCTGGATTACTCCCTATTTGAAACACATTCTCTTTAGCCTACAGAATACATTGCTTTGTTCAATACAGTATTTTATTTCCTTCCTTCCCCACAGTCCCCCCCTTCTCAGGCTACTATTGAGGACTCTTAACTAACCTTATGCATTGGAATTTTTAAGACTCATTCCTGGGACTTATTTTTTTCTTATTTTACGCACTTACAAGGTGAACACATTAGTTCCGTGTACCCCCAAAGACTTGCACATTTATGTGTTTAGTCCTGACATCACCTCTGAACTCCAGATTCATGTTACTGTCCTTTGAAACAAGTCCACTTAGCGATCTATGAGCATCCCTTTATGCACCTGGAAAAACCACCTCCCTATATCAATATGGCGGGAACAATAAACTAAAATATGAAGCATTTATAATCCCTCGGACCGTAAGTCAGCTCTTCACACATCCTGCATCGGAAACCACGATGAAACATTCAAAACTTTAAGAAATATTTGAAAATGTGGTTATCATTTAACTGGACAGTTATGAATCTCATATCTTATTCTCTATGATGCAACAATAATGTTAGTCTCTCTAAATTCCAATGCCAACTGATGACGTTTCTTGGGAAAATGCTGGGAATTAGGAAAGAGCCTGTGGCACTGGTGAGTCCCGCTGCTTGACAACTGAGAGTAGAAAATAAACCTTCTAGTTACCCACAGGTAGAAGAAGCTTACAGACCTCTGAATTTCTGAAAGGGAAGAGAAAGAGAAATCGGAGCAACTGAGTCTGAAATTCAATCCACCATCCACCTCCCATTACGCTATCAGCTGAGGTGATCCAAATGGATGACAGAAGCTGAGGGACAGTATCTCAAAAGCACTTGAATGTTGAGTCCCAGCATCTTTAAAAAAGGTGACAAAACTAATGCTGCAAAGTGTTTAAGTAGCTACCATGAACACGGTATTGCAAATGGCTAATATTCTCATTCTTGGCTTTTCCAGTGAAATTTTGGAAAGAATCAAGGGGTTACTTGTGTTTACGGATTCCTTTAATGGTGGCTTCATTCGCTGTAAGTCTGTTGATCACCTACTATATTATGCTTACAGCTATGTTAAAGAAAGTGTTTTTTTTTAACTTGTAAAAAGAATATATATATATATATATATATATATATATATATTATAAAATTCTGATTCCTGTCACTATAATCCTTGGGAAATATAAGTGATTTGGACAAATAAAGCAATAAGATATAGAAATATTAGTGATCTATTTCCTGACTCTAATTTTTTTTTTCCAATTTGTCAACATCCCCCCCAGAAAAGAGTAAGAGGATTTTTGGAGGAATATGAAAGGATTCAGTATTCTTGATATTGAATATAAAGCCAGAATATTTCTTTGCCGTGTTAGTGACCTACCTATGATAATAAAATAGGAGTGTTGACTCTGCGTTCTTAATCTGAAAAGCATCCAATGTAAAGAAAGGGTTGAGCACTGTCAAAAGTAGGTACATGTTGGCATGAAGCTCAACTCCCCATTATGGTTCACATTTCCTACTTGAGTAAATCAGGCAAAATATAAATATGAATACTAGAGCAAAACATGTAAATTCTAAGACGGGATTTAGGCAGAGACTAACAAAGATGGAAACAAAACCCCTCATCCTACCCCCACCACAAGGGTGAAGAGCAAACCATGAAGTTAGTCAAAGTCTCATGGAAAACTGTTAAAATAGGAAAACACAAGACATACTCTTCTCTACTTCAAAGTGCCAAGCCTTATTTAGTCTGCTGTGGATTTTACAACATCACCCTAATCTGGTTCTCTTTACTATATTACTTCAACTACCTACTGAGGCTTCCTTTCGAAGCTGCCTTAATTTGCTTAATGAAAACTGTGTCAAACTGCTGAATATTTGTGCCACATTGAACAGCTCAAATCATCCTTAAATCTAAAGATTCATTTCCCCTGCCATTACCTTTCTGGCTATGTCCTGCATAACGATGTGAGCTAGCAAAACCTTCTCGGGCTATCATCAGTGCCCCACGTGGCTTTGTCCCTTGCACACTTTTCAGGTTTGAATATATGTGCTTCATTTCTCAGATCTAGTGAACTCAGCTGAGATCCGGAGAAATTCGGGAAACTCTATTTTTAAGGGGGAAAACTGAAATAAATGAAGGATGCTGTCTCTCTTTTTATTGCTAACTAATTAGTACAGACCCAAAGAGGGACCCTATTGTTGCATTATTAGAAGAGACATGCCCAAATAAATACAAAGTCTGCTTAAATTATTCAGCTCTTCCAGGACCTCTGAATTCATTTTAACTGCTAAAAGCACACTTATCTATGATGACTGACTCAAATTGTTCTTTCTCATACATAAAACAATTTTAATGCATTTCCCTTTTTTCTTTTTTTTTTTTTCCAGGATTTTTTTTCCCCACTTAACTACATGACAGGACATTTTGAGCCATTATTGAAGTCTAATGGATTGATTGATTCTGTTTCATCTTACTCTTTTTAGAGTCAAACAAGGAGACTCAATCAAACCTCCAATCCTGAATTCCATATTTGCATGAAGAACTCTGAGTACTATGACCCACTTTCAATTGGAAGAGAAATAAATCTATTTGCACCACAGTCACATAAGAAGTAATACTGTCCACCTTTCCAAGGCCTTTGGAATGAATTTAAAAATCCATCTTTGAATTCCAATGATTAACTAATAAAAGTCAAGGTTCATGAATATCAATTGAGCCATCAGTATCATAACCTAAGTCAGACCAGCATATACCTGGCTGAGAACTATAATCTTACAAAAACAGGAAAAGAAAGAAAGAAGAAAAGAAAAAAAAGAAAGAAGAAAGAAAGGGAAAGAAAGAAAGAGAGAGAGAGAGAGGGAGGGAGGGAGGGAGGGAGGAAGGAAGACAGAAACTCAGAAAAATCTCTCTGCTGTATTGTTATTTGCAAAATAAGTCAACAGGGCTGGTGCTACCCTGCTTCTCTTCTTCCTGAATCCTCACTAATCTACAATGTTATGGTTAAAAAAAAAAAAAACAAATAAACCTGAACTTGTGACCGGAAAAGAAGGATCTAAACTTGTTTGAATTCAGATGATTGACTTCTGATCTCAGACACTCAACTTCTAAAACACAGTATTAATAAACACCTCACAAGAATTTTTAAAGTACCAGTGAGGTGCCTGTGAAATCACATATGGAGTATAAATATGCATGTAAATATATATTTACATGCATATTTATTATATATTAATATATTTTAATTAATATGTAATTGTTTTGTATAATTATATATTATATAATATATTATATATAATTATTTTAAAATATAATTATAATTATATAATATATATATATTTATATATATATACACACACACATACTAGTCCGAAGATTTTTGGAGGAAAGAATTCATACTTGACTCACTGTGGCGCTGCATGACAAATTACAGCAAAGTGACCCCCACTGTTTTTTTGTTTTCAGCATCTGATCTTTCATCGGATATGTCCCTTCTCAGTCTTCTGAACGTGAAGAGCAGAGTGGGATGATTAGAGCATAGGCTCTGGCGTCCCACAGGGCATCCTCATTTTATACCTGAGATTATGATCACAAGTCATAGTTGGAATTAAATTAAATAATTCATGTATAACACACAGAAAAATGCCCAGCGCACAATCAGCACTCCATAAATGTTAGCTCTTATTATCTTTATTGGCAAAATTTTAGTGCAGGGTCCCATCATTTCTCACTGCTGTGGACCATTGTAAGTGTCATCCATCTGGAGTCATTACCAAACCCCCTACCAACCCACCCCCCATCACAGCTTGGAATATTAACAAAATTGGAATCTGTATGTTTCATGAGACTCCCTTCTATGGCATCACGGTAACTATTTAGCTGGTAAGTACACTGAACTCTTGTTCAGAGTTATACTCTAGTAAAATAAATGCACACTTTGAATACATAGCTCTTCTAGAAATGATAACCACTGCTTTCCTCCTTTCTACCTGAATCTTCAGGCTTGGACAAGAATCTGACATTTAGCTGAACTAACAATGTTTTAAGTTGACGTCCGGATACTAATGTCAAATAGCATTACTACAAATGCAGTAAAGAAGGAAAGTCAAATTAATACATCTAATAGAGTAAAATCTTGATTTCCATTTTGTTTTAATCTGACTTTGGCATTTCAGCTAATGTTTTCCATTTCATTTGCTCTCTCTAACTTGTATCAAGGTTAAAGCGAATTTCTATTACACTTACTTCCATGAGCAGAACTTTGTGGACTTTGCTATGTAGTTGCTCATTCTCTGTAGTTGAGCAACTTTGGAATTGGTGAATATTAATAGAATCTCAGAAACACAGAGTGAGAAGAGACCTCAGAAACCACTAAATTCAACTCCCTCATCTTACAGGGGAGCGAATCAAGTTCCACAATGATGACCGCAGAAAGCTTCTTAGAGCTGTATTTGTTTTAAGGACAAAGCTGCTGATTGCTTGCCAATGCCCCGTCCCTTTTCTACTTCACTTTCCACTCTTACTTGTAGAAAACATCGTCAGGAACTCTAGCTGAGTCATTCATCCACAAAAGACTGATAATGGTCACTGGATATAACACACTACCAGGAAAACAGCACAGGAGCGCCTCTGCATATGCTCGTCTCTTTATTCATATTTTCTGAGCATGACATCTACTCACTCACCATGTGGTTATACATCAAATGTTTAAATATCTGTACGAAAAAGACACATGCATACCTACGACATGTTTTCTTTTCAAATTGAGAAACATATTAGATTCACAGACTATTAACACTAGAGATGATATTACAGATCACCAGCTCAAATTTACTCCTGGCATCAGTGGGCTACTTTAAAAAACAAAGGTGATGTGGTTTCTTGCAGATCTCAAGTAGGAGCTACAATGATGGGTAGGAGCACAGAAAGTGCTGGAAAGAAAGAACAGCCAAAAAAACAAAAACAAAAAAGGAGGCAATACTCAGCTGGCTAAAAGGCACCCCAAGTCCCCACTCAGACGCCACATGAAAGACTTCTCTAAATGCATATATACAGGAAACCATCTTAATCCCCGTGCCTTCTGGTAGTCATGAGATAGAGTCCACATTTCCAATCCACCTGCAGTCTTGCCAATGCCATTTTTAAAAAGAAAAATAACCTCAAATAATATAATAATATTATGATTTTTCTGGCAACATCTGAAATTAAAAAAAAGAAAAGGGGGAAAATTCTATTTCTCTTATTTCTTTTCTTGCTATGCACTGTGTCATCCCCAAGAAACTATGGTAACATTCATTCATTCATTCATAACTAGTTCATTTTATTTAAAATAATCAGTCCTGAATGTCTTGGAACCACAATGAAACAATTAGGAATCCTTGTTTCAAAAAGACATTTGTCGAAAATTAATCTCAGTTGAGATTCGGATTTTAAATAAAGCTTTTGTGAAGTGTTACTCAAGAAAAAAATAAAAAAGTAGGTTCTAAATGGATTCTTATTAAAAGATTGACTAAAGTCACAGGGATGCACTTTTCCAGATGGTAAAATGCTAGATATCACACTGAATTCTTCCTCAGTATCTTCTCCATTTGATTTATATCCAAAATGCTTTGGAGAAGTAACAGTGACTCCTCAAACAGCGTAAATCCAGACCCATGAGGTTTCTCTGGGGTTTTCTAATGGATCTGTGTTTGGTTCTAAGTTGTCTGAAGGTGGGTTTTTAAGCATTTACTAAAATTGACTCTGGAATCAGATGTGTTCTTCCTCCCAGAGTACAGCCATCCCTGCTTTGAATACTGAAATGAAGAGCGTTGCCTCCGACAACAAACTTCTTGATGTTATGACATTAGATTGCAACCTGTTTCTATGGACTGAGAGTGTCTGCTCAGGGAGAAGAACTGGCAGCACTGCGGTGAAAATGTGTCTTTCTCTCCTCTTGGTTAAAAAATAAATCAGTAATAGAATGTAATGTTCATAACAAAACTACTATTTCAAGGAAAGGAAAACTGATCCTTCCATTGAGAATTCTGCATTGACTTACGTCCCAGGTTGAGTCTCTCATATTATGTCTTCAATATTTTAGCTTATACTTTGAAGACAAGATACTGGGGACCTGAGAGGAAACCCACGGAGGACTGGTGGGGTGGGATGAAAAGTTCCAAGTGTGTCCTGTGTTTTTTAGAAAGAAGCAGAGGATACAAAGTCAACAAGTGTTTTGCTATCAACTGTTGACACATCTTTTATTTTTTTTAAGATTTTATTTATTTATTTGACAGAGAGAGAGATCACAAGTAGGCAGAGAGGCAGAGAGAGCGGGAAGCAGGCTCTCTGCTGGCTCTTCTCTCAAGCAGAGAGCCTGATTCGGGGCTCAATCCCAGGACCCTGAGATATGACCTAAGCCGAAGGCAGAAGCTTAACCCACTGAGCCACTCAGCCACCCCTTGACACAACATCTTAAGAGGGTGACCTCCTCAAGAGGCACTGACTCTTCATTTGGAACACACCTGTTTCAGCCATTATACCAAGGAGGTGGATTTCTAAATTGCCCCGGCCCTGACGATGCTAACCACCAAAACTACGGTTCAGAACTGTGGCTAGTCTTTGGGTTCAGTTACTTTTGGAAATACTATTCTATAATCGTATCCAAAAACACCTGTTTAGAAGAGAGATGTGAAATTGGGGATTGTTTTCCTTCCAGTGGCATGTAAAGTTTTATGATTTAAGTAATATTCTCTTATCTCAGGGTCAAAATACCAGTGCTCCCTCACTATCCACTCAAGTGCCTGTGTGACTCAGGACAGAAGGGAAGTAGGCTGAAGCCGCACAGTAACAAACTGTTTCCAGACCGTGCCAGGAGTATTTTCTCTCAAGGCTGCAGTTTCTAAACACAGAGGGAAGTCACCTTTGAGGTTAACTCATGAAAGCGAAGCCATGCTCAGTGAAATCAAGATGAAAACATTGCACCTCCTCCCTTCAGTGCCATGTGCTCCTCACTGCAGATGCCCAGGTTCCAGAACTCAGCTTAAACCTGAGCGATCGCCTGCCTTCACGCGTCTGCTGGGTTCTGAAGGGGACAAAGCATCTTCATGGCTGTTTCCCCATGTGCCTAAATACACGGCGACAGCGGAAGTCCTCAGTCCAACACCATGTGACAGAACACGGAACAGCAGGGGTTGTCCGAGGGAATCAGTTAAGCCTCACACTGGGAAGGAGGACACCACTCCCAGAAGGGACATGCCGAGGGACTGATGTGCGCCTGCCACCTGCTCGGTGAAGACCGAAGGAACTCCGAGCAACCGTACAGTGTCCTCGATACCAGGGACTGCTCACAACCTTATTATCATGAAGGAAAAAAAAAATCAGCCCTGGAATGATTTCAAATCCTTTAAGGGACAATATAGGGGGTGGGGGGGCACAGTTCATAGATCAGATACCCAGATAACATCTGACTTAGCAAAGAAGAGAAGTGACCCTAAAATAGGAAGTCAAAAGCCAAAATGATATCCACAAATAACACAAAATCATACGGTTTCAGATGTCTCTAACAATAACAAAAACAAGAAACAGGTCTTACAGAAGTCCTTCGACTGACGGAGGGAAGAGGGAAAGCAGTTCCAGTTCACTGTGTGTGCTGGAGCTGGTCTTGCTCTAAGACAAGGTGAATGTGCTGTTCGAGGGCGAGCACTCCGACAACCCACCCGCACGTACTCATGTACAAACAGTACTTACGGAGACCTCTCAGCCCATCAAAAGCAAAACCAGCAGATCAGAATGTTAAAGTTGTTTATAAAATGACTGGCAGTAATACTGAAATCAGGAAAGCATAAAGCGTCTGAAACATTGTTTTTAAATGTCATTTGAATACTTAGCTTGTGTTTCCCAGAAAGACGATGAATGCGTACAAGCAGCAGGATGCCTCCCACCCATCTCTGCAGTGGCCACAGAGCTCACGCAGGCAGAGAGCTGGCCCCATCAGACTCAGCGGGCTTTAGGACAAAGCCCTGAACAGGAGGGGCCCTTGGTTTCCAGGACATGGGACCTCAGATGAGTGGTCAATGATAGTTAAAGGTTTTTAGAATATTCTCTAGGAAACTGAGAAGTCACCCAGGTTTTTAAAAATAATATAAAAATTTCAACAATAAATAGAAATTGTATGTTTCACATATATATGTAATATATGCATGCATAAGTACACACAGGCATATACACAGAAATTTAAATCTAATGAAGAGTGAATATTATTTTTGACAGCACATGGAGCACCAACAAATAGAACAAGGTAGAGGGCAGGCAAGAACATCTCTAATTCTAAAGAATCATCATACAGATTATGCTCCCTCACTATCGAAATCAGTAATAAAGCAGAGCCTTGAAAAGTGTATAACTAGAAAGTAAATTGCATACTACCTTCTAACCCTTGATTTAAAAATGAATACTGTTATGCTGAAAATA
>NW_019154095.1:5209637-5420272 GCF_002288905.1 Enhydra lutris kenyoni
CAAGAAATTAAAAATAGAGCTTCCCTGTGACCCTGCAATTGCACTACTGGGTATTTACCCCAAAGATACAGATGTAGTGAAAAGAAGAGAGAGGAAGAGAGATGATCTTAAACAGGCTCTCTGTCCATCTCAGGACCCTGAGATCATGACCTGAGCAGAAATCAAGAGTTGGACGCTTAACCAACTGAGCAACCCAGGTGCTCCAGAAATTTACAAGTTTGATTATATTTGTCCGAAGACCTGTATGGAAAAAAAAAAAAAAAGAACAAGTGTGCAAACCATGAACACAAAAACTGGAATAGGAAATAGATAATTCACCCCAAAAGAAGGAACAATGTAATAAAGATGTGGGAAGGAAGCACTGACATAGAGGACATCATTATGATCAAAACTGATAACATAATAAGAGTAAAAAAGGATTCATAGAAATGGATCTAAAAGGGGAAAAAAACATCTGGGAATATTATTCAAGAAAAGATAGGAAATACATAAATAAATAAAATGTAAATGTTTAAAATTTAGGATTTACAGAAAAATAGACATGGCCCCAAATAATAAATATATATATCAATATAATTTGATACATATAAATAGACAAATATCTTTAAGGCAATTAAAATGCTAAAGATCTTTATCTACACAGACACATACAAACACAATGTATTAAATGTTACTGCTTTTAAATTTACAAAGAAAAACTAACCTCTATAAAATTAATTTTTACAAAAAAGTAATCATCATTTATATGCTTTATTATTTCTTTATACTGCAGGTAGGATATTAATTTTTTAAAATACTTTATTTATTTATTAGACTGAGTGAGCGAGCACAAGCAGGGGGAGCAGCAGAGGGAGAGGGGGAAGCAGGCTCCCTGCTGAGCAGAGAGCCCAAAGCGGGGTGCGATCCCAGGACCCTGAGATCATGACCTGAGCCAAAGGCAGACGCTTAACCCACTGAGCCACCCAGGTGTACCAATATTCATTTTTAAAATAAAAAAGATGAAGAATCAAAGCCCTATTTCACATCTGAACTTTAACTTAAATTGCTAATACTGTCCTTGGAATATTTCATCTGGCCGTGGATGATGGCATACATCAATGGTTAAATACATTCAAGAAAACAAGAGTACTTTACTATCAGGAAATCTGCCAATGAGATTCAAATTGTTAAGACATTAATAAATTACATGAGTATCTCAATAAACACAGAGAAAGATTCTAATGCAATTCAACATTTTTGTGATTAAGCCCTCAAAAATAGGAAGGTACCTTAACCTGATAGTTTTTATACCAAATTACAATGTAACAACTCATATAAACATTTTATCATAACTCATGTCTTTTGAAGACAAGATCAAAGTGTATTCATTATCACTGCTATTTTTGTAACATACAATTGAAGGTCCTGGACAACACAATGCAATATATTGAAACAAATGAGAAGTATGAAAAGAAAAAGACCAATTCTATTTGCATAGGATATCATCATGTATTCTAGAAATTTAATAGAATCAAGAATCTCTGTAAATAATACAGGAATAAGCAAATCTGATGGATACAGACAACCTTACAAAAATTAATTGTGGTTATTTAAATCAGAAAATAAACTGCAAGGTAAAACAATATTCATAAAGGTTTAAAATGTATCTATAAATTAAAAGTAAAAATACAAGTTAAATGTTGAAACTAAAATTCTATTCAAAGGGAAAAAAAAAGATACTTAACCAAAGAGATATAGAACTTTTGTGGATAGAGAGACTTAATAAAAGATGTCACAATTTCAAACCTCTCTACATTAATGTATTATTTTAATGTATTCTGGATCGAAATTTTCATAGCAGTTTTTAAGAATTTAAACATCTTTTCCCAAATGTATATAAATATTTAATGACTAAACTAAGAGAAAGATAATTATCATATGATCTCTCTGATATGAGGAATTTGAGAGGCAGGGCGGGAGGTTGGGGGGTAGGGAAGGAAAAAAATGAAACAAGATGGGACCGGGAGGGAGACAAACCATAAGAGACTCTTAATCTCACAAAAACGAACTAAAGGTTGCTGGGGGGTGGGGGAGTAGGGATGGGGTGGCTGGGTGATGGACATTGGGGAGGGTATGTGCTATGGTGAGTGCTATGACGTGTGTAAGCCTTATGATTCACAGACCTGTGCTCCTGGGGCAAATAATACATTATATGTTAATAAAAATAATTAAATTTTTAAAAAAGCTGGAGACAAAAGGATTCAACTCAAAAGGGAGGAATGCTGCATTTATGATCAAAGATTAAAGGATTCTGTAAAAAATTTTAAAAAGGTATTTTTTATTAAAAAAAGATTTAATGACTATAGCAATTTTGATAAAGAAGAACAATGAGAATAAATGTGTCCTACCAGATAGCAAACTATATTACAAAGTATAATAACAAGAAATATTGCAGTACTACCCTAGACAAAGGTGGCTAAATGGAATAGAACAGACAGTTCAATTTCATATCCATGTGCATATGAAAAAACTTTGCATGCGATTTTTGTACATCTAAAATATAAACAGCTCAACTAATGGTATTGGGATAAAAACTCTGAGTGGAAAATAAGACTTTATACCTATCTTATACATTATGCAACAGAAGATCTTCATAAATTAAATATCCTTATATGAAAGCTAAAATACAAATACAGTAGCAAAAATACCAAAGAATATCTTTGTACCCTTTGACTGATGAAGAACCTTCTTAAGATCACAAATACATCATTTATAATGCAAAACACTGAGTACATAAAATAAGAATTATCAGTACAACAAAGGGCCAAGAGTTGTTTGAAAATTTAAGAGAAAAGGCTGGCTATATCAGAAGAGCTTATACTAAAAAAAATCTATACCTTTTCTGAAAATGATGGGAAAACAGAAAATGAGCAGAGAGCACAATAGCCTTTTCATATTGGAAAATTATGACTAATTTCATAAAGTAATGGTTACTCTACTACCCAGATAATTAAAAAATAAACAATATTTTTCTGTGCAGATTATAAAAATTTACAAAGTTAAATAATTCCAGATGTTGGCCACTGTAGGAAAACAAGCTTTGTGTATTTGGAATAAGACTGAAGCCTACTATAGCCTTTCTGGATGGCGCTGTGGTGGATCTTAAGGAGTACACACCCAGACGTTCACAGTGGCTCAGTCAACCTGTGCACAGACATAATGCTGAGTTACCCTCAGGCACACACCCACAAAGAGAGCTGTTGATGAGTACCCACTGCACTCTCGTCCCTGGCATTGGGGAGCTGCAACTACTACGTGTTCATCACTAGGAAATTTCATCAATAGAGCGCGTAGTTCATTAACTGCTAAGAACTGTTCAGTTCCATAGATATAGTAAATTATTTGCTAGTACTATAGAATACTTTTCAGTTATTAGGAACAGTAAACTGAAGGCTTAGAGATTTGTATAAAGAGATCTTGAGTTAATAGAGTTGAGTTAAAAAAATGCATGTGTGTACGTGTGTGTATTAACACTATTCATATAAAGTTTGAAGATAAGCATATACAACACCACAGAACAAAACTACATATAATTTCAAGTTACACATAATTGAGTAAATGCACAAGGTCCCCTACAGTGAGTTTCAGTGGGATATGGAAACGGGAGTAGTGATTATAGATGAGAAAAAAAAAAAAAAAAAGGCAAAAACAAAAGGGAGGGAGCACTTCTGAAATAAGGGTGTGAGGAAATCAGTGGTGTCCACAGTGAAATAGTCACAGTTTGTGAAAAAAAAACAACATATAAAAAACAACCATTAAAGGCTGGCTATTTCTGTGAGGGCATAGAGCAACCAAGCCAGTAGAAGAACATTTATTGAAGAAAACCTATTGTACCTCACCAAGAACATGTGAGCCATGACCCAGTTCCTCTCACCCACCCCCACAGCCAGTGTGACAGAAGCTCTAGCTCAGGCAGAGAAGAGAAGACTCCCACTCAACTCAGTTCCCAGTTTAGTGCCTGGGGAAGGGCAGGCCACCAGCACTGCTCACTTTCCCCATAGCTGCAAGCAAGCATGGCCATGAGACCTGGAACTCCCACCCTGCTCCCAGTGTCCATCTGTACTATGGACATGTACTACCCAAACATGGCTGTCTGAGAATACTGGGGTCCAGCTGGCCTACACCAGCTCACAAACGGGGGAAATTCCATGGTGAAGAATGAGAGATGAGAAGACAAGTGACTACCATTTCCATTTAGCACCCAACTAATAGAACAGGGCATCATTCCAAAAGAATGAGAAGAGGGAAGAGAAGACAGAAGAGAAGAGAAAGAGGAGAGAGAAGAGAGAATAGAAGAGAGAGAAGAGAAGGGGGCTGCTGTCCCTGCTGCCACCCTTAGAGCACTGGTTATAGTGCAGGGCTACTTAGGGGAAAAGAAAGTTCATGAGGGGAATTGGGGGAAGAATGAGATTGATGTTGAGTAAGGGTACACACTTCTAGCAAGTAGCAATAAGACAGATTTAATGTATATATAATGAATATAGACAAGAAAAGTGCACTATTATATAATGGGAGAGAGGTGTTAAGTATCGCTACAATGGCAATCAATTTCAATATACAAATGAACCAAATTAACATGTTATACCTGTTAGATTTTTACAGTGTTATATGACAAATATAGTCAACTAAATAAGGCTCATAAGAGCAATAAGAAAGTTCATAAGTGTTCCACAGGCCCTACCTACTGGACTGACTTTATTTGGAACAGAGCTTAGGGAAGTTCAGTTCCCATGGGCATTGTCAAAATTGATAGAGATCTTGGTGCAATTCAGTAGAAGCTGCTATCCCTCTACTAGCAACAAGTGAGAGTCAACCACTAGAAGTTTAACAGGGATAACCAGAGAAGAGATGGCTAAGAAGAGCCCTCTGGGGTAACCTCAGTGATTGGCATCAAAGCCACCTCTCCAAAGTGGCTGGTTTTAACTGGATAACACCGTGCAAAAAAAACACAAAAAAACAAAAAAACACAACATGCCCAGGCTATTGTTTAAAACGATAGAGCCATCAAAGAAAAAGCAGCTAAAACCATAGCAACCCTTGGGTCGTGGGGCACATACCCAGACTGCATCCTCTAAAAGTGGCACAAGAGTAAACAATTAAACCCAGCCCTGGTCCAGTGTCCAGAGTTGCTACAACATATTAATGGAAATGTCCAGTTTTAACTGTCTCTTTCCTGACCTCCTCATTCACCTTCTGGCTGGTCTGCTGTTACACTCAGCCATCAGCTTCCAATAAGAGCCACTTAACAGTGGATTTAAGATCCAAAAGATATTCATGCAATATATTGTATCAACAAAATGAGGCACAAAAAAATCCCCCCATGACTTAAATAGATAAAGGAAAAAAAAAAAAAAAAACTCTTGACAAAATTCAAAATATCTTCACCAAAAACAGAGAAAACTAACACAGCAAACATGAGTTCGTTTGTAAAAAAATCTTTTAAAACCTACTAAAAATGATTAGCGCTAATAAACAAATTCAGTGAGATAAAGAATATAAGATTAATACATGAAATTATACAAAATTAATTTAATTTCTATATTTTAACAATTCAAAATAAAATTATAGAAAATCTCCAAATACAATTGCATCAAAATGGTAAAATAATTAGGAACAAATTTAACAAATGAAGTATGAAATTTGTACTCAGAAAATTATAAAATATTGTTGATAGAAACTAAAGAATTAAATAAAAAGAAGTTTCATGTTCATTGGTTGAAATTCTTGATTCTGTTAAAAGAACAGTGGTCTCCAGAATGATCTACCTATTCATTTTCAGCAAGAATACCAATCAAGATAATTCAATGAGTAAAGAATTGTTATTTTGACAAAAAGTGCTGAGACAACTGGATTTCAAAGGTATGAAAATAGACTCCCTCCTCAAATCATATTCAAGTATGAACTCAAAGTGGATTAGAGACATAAACGTATGAACTAAAATGATAAAACACTTACAAGAAAACAAAGAAGTAAATATCCTATTCTTAGGATAGAGCACCATTTTTAGATATTACATCAAAAGTATAAGCAACAAAAGAAAAAAATAAAAAATTTGGACTTAATCTAAAAAAAACCTTTTGTGATATAAATAATATCTGAGCAAAGTGAAAAGTAAAGGTGCAATGGAAGAAAATATTTTCAAATCCTTTATCTAATAAGGCCTTATATCTGATATTCATAGAGAACACTTAGAACTCAATAATAAAATGCTAAATAGCTCAAATAATGGGCAAAGGAGCTGAGTAGACATTTCTTTGAAGAGGTATATGAATGATCAATAAGCACACAAAAATTTGTTCTAGGAAAATAACAAATCAAAACCACAATGAGAAATCACTTCATACATGCTAAATGGTTATAATAAAAAAATGCAGATATTGATAAAGAAGGACATGTTTAAGTAGTAGCAGCAGGGTTTCCTATTGTGTTAGTAAGGAGCATGGAAGTTTCCACCCCATTCTAACAATAAGTGAAAAGCTGAACAGGTTCATTCATAAGGGAGAAGAGGATATAGGACATAGTGCTGTCTCCAGACTGGAGAGAGAGATAGGCATATGCAAGGAATCAAGACTGCCTGGAACAGACTCACAAGCAGCAGGAACCAGCACCAGGATAGGAAAACCTGAAATGTAGTTCAATGTGAACACATTGAGAAGAGCTATATTAATTTCAGACAGAGCAGACTTCAAGTAAGGAAATATATCAGAAAAAGAAGGGCATAGCATAATGATAAATGGGCAATTCTCTAAGATGTACCAACCCTTAACATGTAGGTACCTAACAAGAGCATCAAACTGATAGAGGCAAAACTAATACAACTGCAAGGAGAAACAGATAAACCCGCTACCATAGTTGGACATTCCCACACCCTTCCATCAGAAAAGGGCAGATCCAGCAGGCAGAAAATCAGTAAGGACAGAGCTGAATTCAACAACACCATCCATCAACTGGATATAATTGAAATCTACAGACTATTTCATCGCTACAGCACAAAACACATTTTTTTTCTCAAGTTCACATCAAATATTCAACAAGACAGACCATATACTGGGTCATAAAAGATGCCTTAGCAAGCTGAAAATAATAGAAATCATGCAATATTATCTCTCAGACCACAATGGAATTAAACTAGAAATCAATAATAGAAAGATAACTAGGAAATTTCCAAAATACACAATGATTAAATAATGCACTTCTAAATAATAAATGAGTTAAAGAAGGTAGCTCAAGAGTAATTTTAAGATATTTTGAAATAAATGAAAATGAAACACAACTTGTCAAAATTGTGGGATGCAAAAAGAGCAGGGCTTAAAGGGAAAATTGTATCATTGAATGTTTATATAATAAAATTTAAAAAAAAAAACCTCAATCCAATAATCTAAGTTTCAACATTAGGAACTAGAAAAAGAATAGCATATTAAGTCAAAACTAAGCAAAATAAAAGAAATAATGAAACTAGAGTAGGAATCAATGACCCTAAAAACACAAAATCAATAGAAAACCAAAGAAACTAAAAGTTGGCTGTTTGAAAAGATAAATAAGATTGAGAAGCTTCTAGCCAAGCTAACTATTTTAAAAGAGGCCAAAAATTGTTAATAACAAAAAAAAAAAAAAGAGAGAGAGAGAGAGAGAAGGCATTATTACAGATGCCATAGAAATTAAAAGGCTAATAATGGGATACTATGAATAACTAAATGCCCACAATTTGATAACTAATATGAAATGGACCAATTCTTGAAATATACAATCTTCCATAAATCACACAGGAAGAAATAGATTATCTGAATAGGCCTGTATCTATTCAAGAAATAAAATCAATAATAATCTCCCAAAAGAGAAAGCACCAGGCCCAGATGTGTTCACTGGTGAATTCTACCAAACATTTCAAGGGGGAAAAAAAAACAATTTTCTACAATTTCTTTCAGAAGACAGAAGTAGGGAAATAGTTCCAAACTCATTCTCCAAAGCCAGCAATAGTGCAATGCTGAAACCAGACAAATGCATTCCAAGAAAAGACAACTACAGCCTAACATCTCCCACAAACATTGATGAAAAATTCCTCAACAAAAATTTCTCAACAAAAATTCCTTAACAAAAATTAAATCCAAATAAGGATAAAAAGAATTATACAACGCAACTAAGTGGGGTTTATTTCTCGTATGCAACACTGGCTCAATAATCAAAAATTAAATCTATAATCTATCACAGAACAGGCTGAAAAAGGAAAAATCACAAGATCATACCAACTGCTGCAGAAAAAGCATTTGACAAAATGCAAAACCATTCATGATAAGAACTCTCAGTAAAACAGGAATACAAGAGACTTTCGTAACTTGTAAAAAATGTCTACTAAAAACCTACAGTTAACATTGTACTTTACCATGAGAAACTTGAAACTTGAAACTTTCCCATAAGATATGGGACCAGGCGAGGACGTTACTTCTCACCATTCCTTTTCAACATTATTCTGTTAAGTTAATGCAATAAGCCAAGAAAAGGAAAGGTATAAAATTTGGAAAGTAAGCTATAACACTGTTTTTATTCGTACATGTCATGATCATGTAAGTAGAAAATCTGAAAGAATTAACAAAAAAAGAATCCCGGAACTAATAAGTGATATAAAGAACTGAAAAAATGCAAGGTCAATCTGCAAAATCAACTGATTTTCTACATATCAAAAATGAACAGGTGGAATTTGAAATTAAACAGACAGTATCATTTGGATTATAGGAAAATGAAACACTTAGGTATAACAAAATATGTGTAAGATCTATATAAGGAAGACTACAAAATGCTGGTGTACAAAATCAAAGAACAAAATAAGTGAAGAGAGAATCCATGTTCATGGATAAGAAAAGTCAATATTGTCAAGTTCTTCCCAATATGGTTGGCAGATTCAAGGAGATCTCAGTCAAAATATTTGCAACTTATTTTATAGATAACTACAAAGTGATTCTAAAGTTTATAGAAAGAGTTAAAAAAAAATCCACAGAACAGACAACAAAATATTGAAGGAGGAAAATGAAGTTGGAAGACTGACAGTACCCAACTTTAAGACTATAAACCTAGAGTCATCAAGATAGTGTAGTATCGGCAAAATATAGACCAAAAAAAATCAGTGGAACAGAATAGAGAACCCAGATATAGACCCTTGTGAATACAGGGTATTGATTTTTGACAAAGAAGCAAAAGCAGTACAATGAAACAAATTAATTCTCTTCAACAAATGATGCTGCAACAGCATGCCTGGGTGACTCAGTTAAGTGTCTGCCTTCAGTTCAGGTCATGATCCCAGGGCCCTGGGATCAAGTCCCGCATCGGGCTCTCTGCTCAGTGGGGAGCCTGCTTCTGCTTCTACCCTTCGATCCTGCTCATGATCTCTCACTTTCTCTCTCTCTCTCTCTCTCAATCTAATAAATAAATAAATAATCAAATAATCTTAAAAAAATCTTAACAAATGTGAACAACTGGACATCCACATGCAAAGAAATGAATCTAGACACCAAGGTTACAACCTACACAAAAATTAACTCGATATGGATCACAGACCTAATTGTAAACTGCAAACCATAGGACTCCTGGAAAAGAACAAAGGAGAAAACCTAGACAACCCCAGGTCTGATGATGCCTTCTCAGAGATGACCCAAAGACATGACTCCTGGAAGAAACAGTCGACAAGCTGGACTTTAGTAAAATGTTAAACTTCTGATCTGGAAAAGATAATGCTAAAAGAATGAGAAGCCAAGACACAGAGTGGGAGAAGATATTTGCAAAAGACCATCTGATAAAGGACTGTTATCCAAAATATACAAAGAGCTTTCAAAACTCAGCAATAAGAAAACCAATAACCTAATTAAAAAACGAGCCAAAAGACACACCACTCACCAGAGAAGACACTCATGTGGCAAATAAGCGTATGAGATGGACTACATCACGTGTCAGCAGGGAAACGCAAAACAGAATAATGCAATACCATTACACACCCACTAGAACAGGCAAAATCGGAAACACTGACAACACCGACGCTGAAAAGGATGTGGGGCAACAGGAATTCTCCTACAGTGCTGACAGGGATGAACATGGTGTAGCCACTGTCAAAGATATGTTGGCATTTTCTCACAAACCTAACTGTCCCCTTAGCACACACTCCAGCAGCTGCGCCCTTGTTATTGACTCAACGGGGCTGAAAACTTACATCTACACAAGACGCGGCACACACAGATTCATAGCAGCTGTTTAGAGCTGCCTAAACCTGGAAATCAAGATAACCTTCAGCAGATGGATGGATAAGCAAACCGGGACATCTCGAGACAATGGAGTATTACTCAGCGCTAAAAAGAAATACGCAATCAAGCCATGAAAAGACTGGAAGGAAACTGAAGTGCATATTACTAAGTGAAGGAAGCCAATCTGAGCAGGTCACATACTGGACGGTTCCAACTATATGATGCTCGGGAAAAGGCAACACTATGGACACAGTAAGATCCCTGGTTGCCGGGGGCAGGAAGGCCGATCACGGAGGATTTCTGAGCAGCGAAAATACCCCGTGTGTTACGATAGTGGTGGACACTGTATTCTAGATCTGTTCAACCCACAGAGCAAACGCGACGGTAAACTATGGACTTTGGATGATAACAATGTGTCAATGTAGGTTCACCCTTGGTTTAAAAAAAAAAAAAGGTACAATTTTAATGAGTGACGTTGTTAATGGGGAGGCTGTGTACTAAGGGTACAAGGAGGTGAATGGGCCATCTCTGTACCCTGCTCTTAATTCTTCATAAGCCTCAATCTTCTCTTAAAAAAAAATTAAGTCTTAAAAAAAACTGTGGCAACAACAGCAAAATACAGTTTATTCACAAACATATACAGAAACTGGAATCCTCATTCATTTCCTGTTGGAATGTCAGATGGTACAGCTCCCCCAAAATTACACGTCGACTTACCAGGTGATCCAACATTTACACTCCTGGATACAGACTCAAAAGAATGAACAACATGCACACCCACAGCTCAGCTCATTCGAGGGGAAGAATAAAAACATGACCTGAGACCAATATGCCAAGTTATTCTTCTCAAGCTTACCAAACATACAAGTCACTCCAAATGACCCACATAAAGGACAGGGAAAAGGGCAGAAGTAGGTAAAGTATTTCACTATAACAATTTAGTTTTATCCTCATTTCACCTCCTGTCATTTTAAAGACTAGTCAAAACAAACTTTGCAGTTTAATTAAAATAAAACGTGTAATATGAAATGATCTCTGATCCTCTATCTGTATTGATTCATTGAAATTATCTCTAATAGCATTTATATAAGTGATGGTAATTATTTCAGCACATTGGGAGTGCAATAATTTTTAAAGACTTACACAATTTATTATTTATTTATTTATTTAAAGATTTTATTTATTTATTTGAGAGAGAGCATTTGAGAGAGAGCAAGCAAGCAGGGGGGTAGGGCTGAGGGAGAGGGAGAAGCAACTCCCTGCTGAGCAGTGAACCCCTCAGGCTGGATCCCAGGACTCAGGGATGGATCATGACCTTAAGCTAAGGCAAACGGTTAACAGACTGAGCCACCCAGGTGACCCTACACAACTTATTTTAACAGTAAGTATGTGTTATTTCTACAAAACCAAATAAGGTGCTATCTGCAATTCTATCTTTTCCATATCTCATGCTGAAATTAGAATATTCCAAAAAGTCAATCCATGCCTACTATAGATCTTCTTTGAATAATCTGAATTCTCACTTCCTATAAGACAGCCTGTAAAGCCTGTCTCACCTTTATAATCTCCACTTCATTTTAAACTATACTTGCCACGTTCTCTTTGCTCCATCTACCTTGACCAGACTAACAACATAAAACTGTGCAGAGCACAACCTGTGCATCCAGACACACTGGTACTGAATCGAAGATTCCTTTTTTTCTCATATTCTTTCATTCTTTCCAACAAGGGGGTTCTGAGAAGCCTGTTCTTTCTGCTTAGATTAAGAGAAGTTAACAAACTACACCTGATGTTTAAATATGGCTGCTGTTTAAGGAGTGCCCCCGTCGTGATGAGCACTGGTAATGTATGGAGATGTTGAATAACCGTATTGGACACCTGGAACTAATATAACACTGTATGCTAAGTGTACTGGAATTTAAAATAAAATAAACAAATACATAAGTAAATAAGCCAAATCCTCCACTACCTGTTCATTCATGTACTGTCTGTGGCTGCCTTCCCACTACAGCAGCAGAGCTGAGTATTTGAAACAGATCCCTCAAAGCCAAAAGCATCTACTATGTGGACCTTTACACACACACAATATTTTCTGTCTTCATTCACCTAGTAAAATACATTTACGCTATGTTTATCATTAGATAACAATTCAGCCCAAAATAACACTCAGAAAATCCTAAGCACCTCACTCACCTAGGTTAAACTCCAGCCATTAATATGTATTAATCTTGTTCTTTAAGAAAAATATTTCATGATACTGTGACATATGAGGGGAACTAGTCAGCTGGGAACAGACTTCCCGTCCCAGGGCCAGCGAATTCCTAGAGATAAAAAGCATCTTTTTTTTTTTTTTTAAAGATTTTATTTCTTTGACAGAGAGAGATCACAAGTAGACAGAGAGGCAGGCAGAGAGAGAGGGAGGGAAGCAGGCTCCCTGCTGAGCAGAGAGCCTGATGCGGGACTCAATCCCAGGACCCTGAGATCATGACCTGAGCCGAAGGCAGCGGCTTAACCCACTGAGCCACCCAGGCGCCCCGAGATAAAAAGCATCTTGAATGAGAAAGGGAACACAGCTTTCCAATCAGACCAATCAATTCTGAGCCCATACTCCCAGTCATCTTCTTTATGTAACTCTCAAACTCCAAGCCAGTATTTCCCCTGCCCTAAGTCAACCCAGGGCAAGCAGCAGAGGACAGAGCCCCCCACGCCTGCAGCCCGAAGAGTGCTGACATTATTCAAACTACCCAAACCTCTTCCCTGCCTTGCCTGTCCCAGCGAGGACACAATAAAGGCTCTGGGGCATGCTTTCACTGGGTCCTGATCAAAACTGGGGCTGCCCACATGGTCCCGTGTGGTACTGCCTGCCCCCCACCTTCAGGAAAGTAAGTCATGAATTCGTCTTCAATGGCCTCAGGTGCTCCCTGTCAGCCTTCCCTCACTTCTTTGAATTAAAATCCCATGTGCACATCTTTATAACCAATGGTCCCAAGCACCATGTATTTCGTCTTGGTGACACTTGCCATATTTTAGTTTGACATCTTTGCGTGACAATTTGTTTAACAGCTGTGCACCTGACTTGAATATGAGTGTCAAAGTTTATTTCCACTCCTCACTTTATTCTAAGCATCTAGCATAGGACTTCCCATGTGGAATATGCAGACCTCCTTTTTTTAAAATAAATGCATGAATTAATTGGCCTTAATAATAATAGCAAGATGTCATGACATAACTTTTGAAGTCCAGGAAGTAGTTCACTCAGAAACAAGCACTCATCCTTAGCTGCTTTCTTAAGGAAATAACAACAGCAGCAAATTATTCTACTAAAGAGTCCACGTAAGTAGATAAGAAAATGAACTAAGCCTAGGAAAGCTATAATTTAAAAATTATCACAAGAATTTTATTCTTTTTAAAATTGGAAGTCTGTAAAATGGTCCAATCTCTAAGGCAGTATCTCTATATTCTAAATCCTAAGAAGCCTATTTTCTCATTAAAGATTTATTTTTTCAAAATTCTGGGGTGTCATGCAATTGATATGCTTATTTAACTGATGTTTTATTCTTCCCTCTCCAATTTACTATTTAAAAGATGGTGTTCTTAAAATGATAGTGTCTTTAAATGAAAATGTTATATTTAAGAAAAAAAGAGAATATACAAAATTAAACATGAGAAAAACTGAAGCAATTAAGAAGTGTTCGTTAGTAGATTAATTTCAAAAAAGAATTTTACTCAGGCTCCGTATGGAATGATGACTTGATGAAACGGGAACAGATACATGGAAAAGAGGAGAAAAGAGAGACAGAGGTGCTCATAGATGGGCTGTCCTTGGTCAAAAACAACTGGACACACATCAGTGAGTGCTGACATTCTCAGTTAAGGGCTACTTCATCTTGGTGATGTGGGAACAGAAGGCAATCTGAGGACAAAGCAGAAGCTGACACCCCACCCCAGCCCGCAGATGGGATATATGTGACATTCCTCCTACACTCCTGGCTGCCCTAAAGCTAAGGAAAAGGAAAACAAGTAGTTAACTTAAGGAGATCACAATCCTGCAAGACAGGGGTGTCCTTCAGTTTATAAATGTTTTAGCAATCTACAAGAACAAAGCATTTCTATCAGTAACCTAGCATCCAGAAGGAAATGTGGATACAATTAAATGTCCTTATAACCTGCCGCACATTGACAGATACTTGTAGAGGACGGAGGGCAATGTTCCTCCAGGAAGCTCCCAACTCTCCTCATGTGAACGCCTTGCTAGGAGGGAAAACAATCTTAACTTGACTATGGGAAGCCTCTGGTATCCTGAGATCTTCTTTAACATATGAAAATGTTTTTGAAATCTCCCTTTTCCTTACAGCCCCCAACTCCCGAGAATATAGTCAGCTGCCCCTCACAGCCACGGGGCAGCCCTTTCTGCCCAAAGGTCATGTCCCCATGCTTTAACAAACCACCTTTTTGCACCAAAAATGTCTCAAGAATTCTTTCTTGGCTGTGGGCTCTGGACCTCACCCCATACCTCACTTATATTCTAAAACCAAATCAGTGGTCCTGAGCTGTTCTTTGCATACCTTTTTCTCTCTGCATCTAATAATGGGAGCTTAAATTTGAGCATTAAAAAATATATGTATTTTTCAGCACAACGTAACAGCATTAAAAGTAGTAGCACCGTCTTAAAAGAGGATACTCTGGCTTCAATTTTATGTATTATTAAAGACAAAATGTTTTGTTCAATGTGTATTTCAGAATTCTTTATAATAGTCATATCTCCCAGTAGAGAAATCTCCCAAATGTTTGTCCTAGGGGTGCTAATATATTTCCGATATATATTCTAGCTTATTAAACATTTCACAAGGGAAAATACTATTGGATCAATGAGTATCTTAGAGGAACACGAGAGTAAAAGTTAACTCATAAATAAAGACCTCCTGCAAAGCTATCAATAAAGTGAGTGAATTATTTCACATGATTATCTAAAATCAATCTTTATGTGCTAAGCAACCCTAGGAACCTAATTTGAATGGCACCACTGAGATTCCATGAAATGGTTTGACAAACATCGGTTTAAAGCAGGTCAGTCTGGGCCATGTACTCACCTACTGGCTTAATACAACACAAGTATCTCCCATTCTTAGATCTAGTGGAGTAACCAGCTGCCTTGCAAACGTCACTGCTCTACCTGTGGCCCGGGGCATGAATTCTGACACAACTCAGCTATTCTGGTGGGAATGAATAGCTGTGTTTTAATTCAGTACCATCACCTTATACATAGAACTCATGACTCAAGAGCAGACAGTAGGCAGACTTGAAGAACAAAAGACAGAACGGAAAATGTGTGCTAACCTTTGGGTTCAAATGTAGCATACATATAAGTAAAGGATACAAGTGTGTCCACACACATACACCCATACAAACATCCCACACGAAGCACTGAAAGGGATGCTGAAATTGAGAGAGGAGAGAGGGAGTTCTCTGAGAACCCCTGCTATAGAAATATTAAACATACTAAAGACTGTGACCTTTGCCTGGGGAGACGTTACACACATTCCACAGAAGAGAGCTCCTATCACTCCAGTCAGTGTTCCGAACCAGGCAGGTGCAGAGGGAGTCTGGCCGAGCTCATTATGAATAATTCATATCTCATCTATCTTTTGAAGAGGTGTTAAATTGCCCTTTTGGCATGTCTGTGGTTTCTGAGGAATGTGTTCACACCTCATTATCACTCGGTGATGGACTCCTGAGAGAGTATGTAATTGTCTTCAAACCAAGGTCTTTGTCAGTCCAGTAATGCATGATTTCAGGACAATAGGAGTTCCCTTGTGACCACAAAGGTTCAAAAACAAAAACAAAAACAACTCCAGAGAAAAAGAGGACAACAATAGTTTTCCCCTTAACTTTTAGAGCAATTTCACTTTTCTCTATTCACTTCAATTAGAATTCACTTATTCCACCTTCCAGTTTCCTCAAAACTGAACTCTTTGAAATGCAGATATATGGGAAAATATAGTTTGTTTCTCTAATGTGGCCAAAAAGTGCTACAAGATCTACTTTCCAAATTCACTCCCCTTCGCACAACCATTCACTTACGAAGCAATCATTAAGAGCCATTTACTACTTTAGGCAATTTCACATGTTATTTATTTTACCTTAATAAAATTCCAAAAACCTAAAGAAGTAGAAATTATCTCTCCTTTTGCAGGCTTGCCATTGATTTCTTCAAATAACATAGCTACTAAATGGTGGATTGAGGGCTCTCTTCAAAATATGCTCGTTTTTTTAACCATTATGGGAAACTGTCTCCAAGGACCTTCAAGTTCTTAAATCAGTGTGCTTCCTTTCAGTTCAAATGCCATACTCTCTTGAGAAGTTACCACAGTGATATTTTCAGACCATTAAAACCCTTGTCTATAAGCAAAGCCAAGGAGATAAGTCAAGAGGAACACGCCTGGAAGCATGTTCAGTTGGACATATGATTTTCTAAAGATAGATATGCCAGATAGGTCCGCCTACTGTGTAAGTGGCTTAACTTGTACAATACATGAAAGTGGGAGAGGAGAGCAGAGAGGATAAAGGCAGACCGCTTAGCAAGCACTGCAGCACTCCAAATTAGAAATAATAAACTGGTTAAACTTTACTGAGGTAGAAAAGAGGAAAAGGAACGGTACTGAGGAGTATTCAGAAATTCCCAAGTCAAGAGGTTCTTATAATATATGAGATATGGAGGATTAGAAAAAGAAGGTATTGTGTCCAGACACTAACTCAAAGATGGTATTATTATTATTATTTACTGGGGAAAAAATACTTGGGGACAACCAGATCTAGCAGGGAAGACGATGAGTGTGTTTTTGGATATAACAGTTTGAGTCAGACCAATGCTGTGGCGCTCAGGAAGACTAGAACAGATGATAACACACAGGAGAGTCATCTGAATATGGATGGAAATTAAGCTATTAACAACAACAAAAGGACTTCATCTCATGTGAAGTCATGGGAAACCAGGAGTAGCATGAGAGACCCAGCACCTACGCCAAAGCCAAGAGCATGTGGAAAAGTGTGACCAATCCACTTTAGCACTGATTTGTTTACTGGAGGAGAAAAAAAAGATGGTGCATCACCATGTACAAAGCATGTGTCTCAGCACTAGGTCCATGAAGGTGTAGAACCATATCCCTTCCCTAAGAGAGTTCAATGATATAAAGAGAAAACCATGCATCTACTTCAATCACACTTTCAGTCATTCGTGATGCATGATTCATGACTATTATACACCTGAAATCATTACAGGAATTAAAGGATGAGTTGTGATGCCAAAGAAAAGGACACGATCCTGACTGGGAATAAAAGCTTACTCCTGTTGAAGATATAAAAATAACAACCATCACAACACACAGGCAGGGTCAGTCCCATCAAGGTTATACACTGGGTGCTGCTAAGAAACACTGCAATGAAAGACGAACCATGGTTGCAGTAATTAATAATGGTACCCCATAGGGAAAACTGTTCAAACCCCAGCTCTTGGCAAACAGAGGGGTAAGGGGAGCTGCACACAGACGGAAAAGAAGGAACAGACACATGTGGACATGAAGGAATAGCATAATGAGAACTCCAGTAGCTCCCCAGAACTGGAGCCACAGGTGTATTTGTGGGGAAAAAGGGACAGCAAGTGTTGCGGGGTAGGATGGGGGTAGGGTTGCGTATTAGATGAGAGATGGTTCGCTGATATCACATTCAAATATTCTGAGATTCACTCAAATTTAAGGATCCTCTCTGTGTACACTGCCTACCAAGACAGCTCTAATGCTAGCTCCATGGTTCGGTACATCCCAGCCTTGCTCAGTCCTGTCCTCCCACCCTGCCTGGCTGTGTCCTCCCAGGCGTGGACTATGTGCCACAGCCAGCTTTCACGGGACCCCACCTACAGCTCCCACGGACACTAATAAACTTCAGGTATAACATCTCCCAACTGCCAGGGCAAATGGATACTTTCCAGCCTGCGTCTTTATTGACTTCTTGTCAATACTCACCTCCTTGCCCGAGTTCCTCTTTGGCATCTCTGACAACACTGTCTTTTTCTTTCCTTGTTCGTTTACAGTCTCAGTTAGGAACTCTTTTTTCTTTCACCCTCACTCAAAACACTGCCTCCACTATCTCTATGCTCCTCTCCATTGGTACACTCTGAATGTCCTTTTTCACTTTTATGACTTCAATAACCATCTGTTTGCAGATAGCACCCAAATGTATTTCCCCAACCCTAATTTCATTATGGAGGCTCACACTGAGATACAGCCGCCTGTCCTCCCATTCACACAACACAGATCACCCACAGAAGCATGAACGCTTGGACAAAACCCATCAAGCCAAACTACATCAGTTTCCTTGGTTGCAGGAGCTCGACTTTTATTTTCTAATAGGACAAAGAGGAATAACAAGTGAGCGCATGGTGTGTGTGTGTGGGTGGGTGGGTGTGCTTTTGGAGGTGTACCACAAGAAATAAAATAGTCAAGTCTGCCTCCTGCAGCTGTCCGGTGGGCTGTTTGGATTTATGACAATTATGCTTTGAAAATAAAAGGATTAGGTGATTGGAAATGTTTTCTGGGGAGAGGTGAAGTACGTGGGTTTCTTTAGACAGTCTTACTTATCATACAACCAGCATCAGTTCAAGGACACAGTGCATTTGCAATTCAATGTAGGAATCATGGTCTGAACACAGAGAGAGTAGAAATTTCCAGGAATCTGAAAACTTAAAGAGCATACCATATTCTATTCCACTTTTCAATCTCCTTTACAAATAACAGTAATAAAAAAATCCTAGTTTCAACATTGGCTTTGTGGGAAAACCGCTAATTAACTAGGTACCTATTTTTTAGGTGAAGAACCAAACAGGCATTTTGAGAAGTGCCTTTTGGTTACTTATCAGTAACCAAAAATTAATAGCAAAGAGAAATTAAAGCTGGGGCATCCCAGTCTCATTTAAGCCTTTGGGATACATTTACTTAAAGGATAAACCTAAGTCATAAAAGGGGAAAACGTGTAGAGATGTTAACACCTAAAGAAAAAATGGGAAAGAAAGCGTGTCAAGTCACTTTACTGCTTTGAATACTAAACACAGAAATACAGTGTAAGATGGATTTTACTTATTTGAAGACTAATATGGTCACCCTTGCAACTTTCTTAATTAAAAATATGGATGGTACTTGTCACCTAAAGTGGCAAAGTCATATGACAACCAGTTTACATAAATGTGTAGGGAAATTAAAATAATAGCAATTAATAAAGGCTGCAGGAGTGTGTGTGCGTTCATACACATGACACTGATAAGGCACAACACAACGGGAACGGTCGTACATGGCTCACCTGACGTTCTACTTCAATAGTCTTATAAAAATTCATGCTTTTTTTTTTAATTTTATTTTTTATAAACATATATTTCTATCCCCAGGGGTACAGGTCTGTGAATCGCCAGGTTTACACACTTCACAGCACTCACCATAGCACATACCCTCCCCAATGTCCATAACCCCACCACCCTCTCCCAACCCCCCTTTCCTAGCAACCCTCAGTTTGTTTTATGAGATTAAGAGTCTCTTATGGTTTGTCTCCCTCCCAATCCCATCTTGTTTCATTTACTCTTCTCCTACCCCCTTAACCCCCCATGTTGCATCTCCTCTCCCTCATATCAGGGAGATCATATGATAGTTGTCTTTCTCCGATTGACTTATTTCGCTAAGCATGATACCCTCTAGTTCCATCCACGTCGTCGCAAATGGCAAGATTTCATTTCTTTTGATGGCTGCATAGTATTCCATTGTGTATATATACCACATCTTCTTTATCCATTCGTCTGTTGATGGACATCTAGGTTCTTTCCATAGTTTGGCTATTGTAGACATTGCTGCTATAAACATTCGGGTGCACGTGCCCCTTCGGATCACTACGTTTGTATCTTTAGGGTAAATACCCAGCAGTGCAATTGCTGGGTCATAGGGTAGTTCTATTTTCAACATTTTGAGGAACCTCCATGCTGTTTTCCAGAGTGGTTGCACCAGCTTGCATTCCCACCAACAGTGTAGGAGGGTTCCCCTTTCTCCGCATCCTCGCCAGCATCTGTCATTTCCTGACTTGTTAATTTTAGCCATTCTGACTGGTGTGAGGTGGTATCTCATTGTGGTTTTGATTTGTATTTCCCTGATGCCGAGTGATGTGGAGCACTTTTTCATGTGTCTGTTGGCCATCTGGATGTCTTCTTTGCAGAAATGTCTGTTCATGTCCTCTGCCCATTTCTTGATTGGATTATTTGTTCTTTGGGTGTTGAGTTTGCTAAGTTCTTTATAGATTTTGGACACTAGCCCTTTATCCGATATGTCATTTGCAAATATCTTCTCCCATTCTGTCAGTTGTCTTTTGGTTTTGTTAACTGTTTCCTTTGCTGTGCAAAAGCTTTTGATCTTGATAAAATCCCAATAGTTCATTTTTGCCCTTGCTTCCCTTGCCTTTGGCGATGTTCCTAGGAAGATGTTGCTGCGGCTGAGGTCGAAGAGGTTGCTGCCTGTGTTCTCCTCAAGGATTTTGATGGATTCCTTTCTCACATTGAGGTCCTTCATCCATTTTGAGTCTATTTTCGTGTGTGGTGTAAGGAAATGATCCAATTTCATTTTTCTGCATGTGGCTGTCCAATTTTCCCAACACCATTTGTTGAAGAGGCTGTCTTTTTTCCATTGGATATTCTTTCCTGCTTTGTCGAAGATTAGTTGACCATAGAGTTGAGGGTCTATTTCTGGGCTCTCTATTCTGTTCCATTGATCTATGTGTCTGTTTTTGTGCCAGTACCATGCTGTCTTGATGATGACAGCTTTGTAATAGAGCTTGAAGTCCGGAATTGTGATGCCACCAACTTTGGCTTTCTTTTTCAATATTGCTTTGGCTATTCGAGGTCTTTTCTGGTTCCATATAAATTTTAGGATTATTTGTTCCATTTCTTTGAAAAAAATGGATGGTACTTTGATAGGAATTGCATTAAATGTGTAGATTGCTTTAGGTAGCATAGACATTTTCACAATATTTATTCTTCCAATCCAGGAGCATGGAACATTTTTCCATTTCTTTGTGTCTTCCTCAATTTCTTTCATGAGTACTTTATAGTTTTCTGAGTATAGATTCTTAGTCTCTTTGCTTAAGTTTATTCCTAGGTATCTTATAGTTTTGGGTGCAATTGTAAATGGGATGGACTCCTTAATTTCTCTTTCTTCTGTCTTGTTGTTGGTGTAGAGAAATGCAACTGATTCCTGTGCATTGATTTTATATCCTGACACTTTACTGAATTCCTGTACAAGTTCTAGCAGTTTTGGAGTGGAGTCTTTTGCGTTTTCCACATATAGTATCATATCATCTGCGAAGAGTGAGAGTTTGACTTCTTCTTTGCCGATTTGGATGCCTTTAATTTCCTTTTGTTGTCTGATTGCTGAGGCTAGGACTTCTAATACTATGTTGAATAGCAGTGGTGATAACAGACATCCCTGCCATGTTCTTGACCTTAGCGGAAAAGCTTTCAGTTTTTCTCCATTGAGAATGATATTTGCGGTGGGTTTTTCATAGATGGGTTTGATAATATTGCGGTATGTGCCCTCTATCCCTACACTTTGAAGAGTTTTGATCAGGAAGGGATGCTGTACTTTATCAAATGCTTTTTCAGCATATATTGAGAGTATCATATGGTTCTTGTTCTTTCTTTCTTTTATTAATGTATTGTATCACATTGATTGATTTGCAGATGTTGAACCAACCTTGCAGCCCTGGAATAAATCCCACTTGGTCGTGGTGAATAATCCTTTTCATGTACTGTTGAATCCTATTGGCTAGTATTTTGGTGAGAATTTTTGCATCTGTGTTCATCAAGGATATTGGTCTGTAGTTCTCTTTTTTGATGGGATCCTTGTCTGGTTTTGGGATCAAGGTGATGCTGGCCTCATAAAATGAGTTTGGAAGTTTTCCTTCCATTTCTATTTTTTGGAACAGTTTAAGGAGAATAGGAATTAGTTCTTCTTTAAATGTTTGGTAGAATTCTCCCAGGAAGCCATCTGGCCCTGGGCTTTTGTTTGTTTGGAGATTTTTGATGACTGTTTCAATCTCCTTACTGGTTATGGGTCCGTTCAGGCTTTCTATTTCTTCCTGGTTCAGTTGTGGTAGTTTATATGTCTCTAGGAATGCATCCATTTCTTCCAGATTGTCCAATTTGTTGGCGTAGAGTTGCTCATAGTATGTTCTTATAATTGTCTGTATTTCTTCGGTGTTAGTTGTGATCTCTCCTCTTTCATTCATGATTTTATTTATTTGGGTCCTTTCTCTTTTCTTTTGGTAAGTCTGGCCAGGGGTTTATCAATCTTATTAATTCTTTCAAAGAACCAGCTCCTAGTTTCATTGATTTGTTCTATTGTTTTTTTGGTTTCTATTTCATTGATTTCTGCTCTGATCTTTATGATTTCTCTTCTCCTGCTGGGTTTAGGCTTTCTTTCTTGTTCTTTCTCCAGCTCTTTTAGGTGTAGGGTTAGGTTGTGTACCTGAGACCTTTCTTGTTTCTTGAGAAAGGCTTGTACAGCTATATACTTTCCTCTCAGGACTGCCTTTGTTGTGTCCCACAGATTTTGAACCGTTGTGCTTTCATTATCATTTGTTTCCATGAATTTTTTCAATTCTTCTTTAATTTCCTGGTTGACCCATTCATTCTTTAGAAGGATGCCGTTTAGTCTCCATGTATTTGGGTTCTTTCCAAATTTCCTCTTGTGATTGAGTTCTAGCTTCAGAGCATTGTGGTCTGAAATTATGCAGGGAATGATCCCAATCTTTTGATACCGGTTGAGACCTGATTTAGGACCGAGGATGTGATCTATTCTGGAGAATGTTCCATGTGCACTAGAGAAGAATGTGTATTCTGTTGCTTTGGGATGAAATGTTCTGAATATAACTGTGATGTCCATCTGGTCCAGTGTATCATTTAAGGCCTTGATTTCCTTGTTGATCTTTTGCTTGGATGATCTGTCCATTTCAGTGAGGGGAGTGTTAAAGTCCCCTACGATTATTGTATTATTGTCGATGTGTTTCTTTGATTTTGTTATTAATTGGTTTATATAGTTGGCTGCTCCCACGTTAGGGGCATAGATATTTAAAATTGTTAGATCATCTTGTTGGACAGTTCCTTTGAGTATGATATAGTGTCCTTCCTCATCTCTTATTATAGTCTTTGGCTTAAAATCTAATTGATCTGATATAAGGATTGCCACTCCTGCTTTCTTCTGATGTCCATTAGCATGGTAAATTCTTTTCCACCCCCTCACTTTAAATCTGGAGGTGTCTTCGGGTTTAAGATGAGTTTCTTGTAAGCAACATATAGATGGGTTTTGTTTTTTTATCCATTCTGATACCCTGTGTCTTTTGATTGGGGCATTTAGCCCATTAACATTCAGGGTAAGTATTGAGAGATATGAATTTAGTGCCATTGTATTGCCTGTAAGGTGACTGTTACTGTATATTGTCTCTGTTTCTTTCTGATCTACTACTTTTAGGGTCTCTCTTTGCTTAGAGGACCCCTTTCAAGATTTCCTGTAGAGCTGGTTTGGTATTTGCAAATTCTTTCAGTTTTTGTTTGTCCTGGAAGCTTTTAATCTCTCCTTCTATTTTCAATGATAGCCTAGCTGGATACAGTATTCTTGGCTGCATGTTTTTTTCGTTTAGTACTCTGACTATATCATGCCAGCTCTTTCTGGCTTGCCAGGTCTCTGTGGATAAGTCTGCTGCCAATCTAATATTTTTACCATTGTACGTTACAGACTTCTTTTCCCGGGCTGCTTTCAGGATCTTCTGTTTGTCACTAAGACTTGTAAATTTTACTATTAGGTGACGGGGTGTGGACCTATTCTTATTGATCTTGAGGGGGGTTCTCTGAACCTCCTGGATTTTGATGCTTGTTCCCTTTGCCATATTGGGGAAATTCTCTCCAATAATTCTCTCCAATATACCTTCTGCTCCCCTCTCTGTTTCCTCTTCTTCTGGAATCCCAATTATTCTAATGTTGTTTCGTCTTATGGTGTCACTTATCTCTCGAATTCTCCCCTTGTGGTCCAGTAGCTGTTTGTCCCTCTTTTGCTCAGCTTCTTTATACTCTGTCATTTGGTCTTCTATATCGCTAATTCTTTCTTCTGCCTCATTTATCCTAGCTGTGAGAGCCTCCATTTTTGATTGCACCTCATTAATAGCTTTTTTGATTTCAACTTGGTTAGATTTTAGTTCTTTTATTTCTCCAGAAAGGGCTTTTATATCTCCCGAGAGGGTTTCTCTAATATCTTCCATGCCTTTTTCGAGCCTGGCTAGAACCTTGAGAATCGTCATTCTGAACTCTAGATCTGACATATTACCAATGTCTGTATTGATTAGGTCCCTAGCCTTTGGTACTGCTTCTTGTTCTTTTTTTTGTGGTGAATTTTTCCACCTTGTCATTTTGTCCAGATAAGAGTATATGAAGGAGCAAGTGAAATACTAAAAGGGTGGCAACAACCATAGGAAAATATGCTTTAGCCAAATCAGAAGAGATCCCAAATCGTGAGGGGGAGAAAGGGGATAAAAAGAGGTTCAGAAAGAAAAAAGAAGAAAAAAAAAAAAGAAACAATTAAAAAAAGAAAACCAATAAAGAAAAAATATAAAAAGGAAATATATATATATTAGATAAACTAGTTAAAAAACGTTAAAAAAGAAAAGGGTAAAAGTTAAAAAAATTCAGCAGAAGAAGAAAAAAAAATTAAATTAACTGCAAGGCTAAAGAATCATGGGGAGAAAGCCATGAGTTCCGTGCTTTGCTTTCTCCTCCTCTGGAATTCCGCTGCTCTCCTTGGTATTGAAACTGCACTCCTTGGTAGGTGAACTTGGTCCTGGCTGGGTTTCTTGTTGATCTTCTGGGGGAGGGGCCTGTTGTAGTGATTCTCAAGCGTCTTTGCCCCAAGTGGAGTTGCATCGCCCTTACCCGGGGCCGGTCTGAGTCATCCGCTCGGGTTTGCTTTCGGGAGCTTTTGTCCCCTGAGCGCTTTCCGCAGAGTTCCGGAGGGCGGGAATGAAGATGGAGGCCTCCCGGTCTCCGGCCCGGAGGAGCCGAGAGCCCGGGGCCCCACTCCTCAGTGCGCCCCCAGAGAACAGCGCCCAATGACTCCCGTCACCCTGGCCTCCGGCTGCGCTCCGAGCTGACCGAGCCTGCGACCGGTTCAAGGTAACCCCGAGCAGAGAGCTCACTCCTCGGCTCTGTCTCTGTAGCCGGCTTCCCTGTTCTAATACCTGTAAGCTCTGCGACACTCAGACACCCCGATCCTTCTGTGACCCTGCGGGACCTGAGGCCACGCTGACCCCGCGTGGGCTTCACCCCGGTTGAGCCTCTCGAGCGATGTCCCTCAGCGGAACAGACCTTTAAAAGTCCCGATTTTGTGCTCCGTTGCTCCACCGCTTGCCGGGAGCCGGCCCCTCCCCCCGCGGTCTATCTTCCCGTCGCTTTGGAGTCACTTCTCCGCCAGTCCTACCTATTAGCTTAGGATGTGACTGGAGAATTCTCACAACATTCCCCTTAAAGAACTCACTTCTCTTTTTTCCATTGTGCCAAATACACTGTCAAGATCTTCATACAGCTTACTCCACTTTATTTTCTGTGACTCAACAAACTTAATGCCAGGTAGTACTGACATATTCATGCACCATACACCTCACTACAGACAAAGAGAAATGAATGTTCCGGTTAATATCTGGGCTTAGAGTAACAACTAGGGCTGAACAAATTACTCCACCTGGTGGGAGGACACACACACCTTCAGTATTTCGACTAGACTTCTGTTGCGGTCTCCCCAAGGAGCAGAAGCATATCGTGAATTGGAGATTCCTGTGAAGGGCGGGTAGAGGTGTCTCATGACGTGGAAGGAGGGGAAAAGAAACAGATTTATGTAAGACAGGAGCTGGAGTGAGAGGCCGTCTTGGTGCAGGCTTCCATCAACCCTGAAGCTGGGATGACCCTTCAGATGTGTCTCAGGATGGGACAAGGGGGCTGAGCATGTAGAACCCCACCTCAGTCAGTCACTGGACGGAGGCCACTCAGGGACAGAATGAACTTGCACATGGGGACTTTCTTCGGCCAAGGCAGTACTTACAGGAGGCTGACCCCCAGCAACATGGTAAATGTATTTATCGCCATTCAACATAAATGTGAATAGCTTCTCATGATTTTTTCTAACCTGGACAGTTAGAAAATGTTCCAAATTGCTGGCCATATACCTTGACCAGGAGCATATGTTGGTCTGGTCTGGAAAACAACACATCTGGCTCAGGAGTTGCAAACCAAACCACTAGGTGATGGAGTTTCCGGTATTCCGCTCTTATCCTTCGGAAGTGATTAAGTCTTGCAAGCAGAGATAGGATGGAAATCATGACCCCAAATCCTGTAGGTCTTTCAGGGTGCACAAATTTCTACCATGAGATTTGGACAGTGGTGTTTCTGATTTGCTATCTCAGCTAGGATTGCAGACATTTTCACTTGACCCTCCACGCAACCCAAGAGTCCAATGTGCATTTGCACTCCGTGCTAAGTACGCCAATGCCAATTTAGAACAGACTGGGTTAATGACCAATGAAGCGTCAGCAGCCCTGGGATCTGAGCCATCTTCCATCTATTGCCTAGAATTCATATGCCCTTTCTCTCTCCTTGTATGCATGTCAGCTCAGATACTAAGTCCAACAATCCTCCAGATACGTGGAAAGTTCTTTTCTCCAGTGGACCATTCTGAATACCACTGGGAAGGCCCAGGAAAACCATTACCTTACAGTACTACTCCTCCTGGGGACTTAACTTCTGTAGAAACTCATCAAGCAAGAATGGCTTTTTATGGAACAACTGTTCTCTGTACCCCATCTACCACCGGATACGGGGTCCTCTCTCCCAACGAGGCAGTGCATGATCATTGGTTGAGCTGGCTCCAAATTCCATCCAAGTAACTGTTTTCTGTATCACATTTAGTACCACTGTCGCAGGCTACAGTTCCCAGGAAGTCAACAGTGAAGCGTAGATCAGCATACGGCAGAAAGGTTAAGATTAGAATTGCTTTTAGGATGAACACCTTTGGAAGCAGGACCAGGCGAAGGGAGAAGATGAGCTGGTATGTGAAGTCTGGGCAGGCTTCCCAGACCTATGGGGAGAACTGATGGTGTGATGCTCCTTCAGAACTGTCTTGCCTGAGAGGGAAGGGTCAGGCTTTAACAGACCTACACCGATGAGCTCTTGCACGCCAGCCTGGGAGGTAGTATGCCTTGGTTCAAGATGTATTCTGTCAGCTGCAGTGTTCTCCTGGGGGACTAATGACAACCTGCGGCCTTCTAGGGGGCAGCACAACCACCAGCCAGAGCCTTGGCTGTCCTTTACAACTGAACAAGTCATATGTCTTTATCTCAGTCTGGAAAAAATGAGTTTACAGTTTACGCCTACAAATCATACTGTGTAAATTCCATTCTATTCTCAAATCTTCTTTACTCACAAATCCAACTCAGTAAATATACGTATTTTTTTCACTCTTGAAATATTCATTGCTTTTAGTCCTGTGGTAGTTTGCAAAGATGACGACCACAGTTTCTCTGTCCTTTGACCAGCACGCCCATCCTCAGATGGAGACTCAGACCACGCTCTCCCACTGTTGCATCTGGCTAGCCGTGCAACTGGGTTTTACCAACAGAATGCAATGGAAGTGATACTCTGGGACTTGTAAGCCTGGGCTGTAGGAATTTTGCCAGAATGTACTTTGTTCTTGGAAGACACGTACAGAACTGAACTAATTGGAGCCTTGTGGACTGAGGCAGCGCAGATGAGATGCCCGGGAAGGGAGAGGCCCCCCAGGAGCATGGTAAAAAAACAAATAGTACTATGATGTCCTATTTAAACCTTCATGTAGAGCTGCATAAGTGTATAAAGACAATTCAAATACTTTAATGGAAATTAATTAAGTTAATGTATTAATTAAGCAATATAGTGGCTGTGCTTTAGATTGTACTGTTACATGTAACTTACTTGCCCACCTAGATTTAACCTTATGGACTTCTACAACAATAAATAGTATGAAAAATTCAGTTAGCATGTATTTTAATAGGCAACTTGTTAAAATATTTATGTATGATATAATCTCCTCCAAAATAATTCAAATTTTCTCAAAATCTTTAAAAAATTCAAAATATGGTTTCATTTTTTAAAAGGCAGCAGTGCCTCTAGATAATGGGCCAAAAAGTCAGATGTTAGAAAGCAGTTACAATAATCTTTCTTCCCACGTTAGGATTATGAAGTACTGTCTAAGGTTGGTTTGTGTTATGATTTTCATTCTGCAGAAGTCAAGAAACTCAAAGCTATAGTCCCTCCAAAACCTTTGAAAGATTCAAAATGGTTATATTACAATTTAGTCCCATATAGAAACAGGAGGCACTGTTTTTACTTATAAGAAGGACTGAAATTACCATGGGATTCCTACAACTTAGACTCGTAAAACTTTAGTGCTGGAAAAGATATTAATGTTACTACAATATGACTTCCATGTTGGTACATGGCAATTCTAAACTGAAATGATTTTTGAAGCAATTTTAAACTGAAATTATTTCTGAATTAACTATAAATACCTAGGTTGAAAACCCAGTTTTTAAGACATAGTATTTTCCTTCAATTTCTGAGTCCAGTGATATCATTATAAATGGCCATCCGAGAGTGAAAATGAGTATATTCTTAAAATCACCTGAATTTAACTTTGTCCAAAGTATCTGCAAGTTGAGCGGTAGCAAAACCTTACACTGGAACAAATTTTGGATTAAAGAAGTGAGGGAAGCAGCTGCTTCACCTGTGAATGTTTACAAAGCAGCAATTTGTCCCGCTGTGACAGCACTTCCACTAAACAATCGTTTGAAATCATAAAGCTTTTGTCAAGGTAAAGTATAATAAATAAGGTGCATGTAGGCATGAGTAATGTGCAGTTGGGGGTAAGCTGAGGGATCTGGTCTATCTTACCCCAGGTAGTCCTGTGGCTGGAAGGAAAGGCATCCAACGCGGAACGCAGCAGACATTAATGTAATGCAGATCATAGAAAACAATACAAAGTTTTCATGTAGGTTTTGCCCTGAAAGCCAAGAATTAACAAGAAAACAAAAAAGAAAATATTAAAAAGCCATATAGAAAGGGTCTTCATGATAGTATCTACATAGAAGTCCCTCATTTATCCAGTCACAAATAAGCATTAAGCTGCTTCTCTTTGCAGCATAAGTCCCTAAGTGCTAGAAATCAGCAGTAAGAAGGCAGAGATGGCTTTGCCTTGGTTAGGCTTATGTTTCTATCAGAAAGTCAAACATAACAAAATCATCATGAATAACAAAAAACATCATGAATAATTATAACATATTCAAAATATGGTTTTGACAAAATACGGTAATGACAACATGTCGTTACAGTAAAAATCAACACACATAACGCTGCCCTAAATAATTGTGCGTCCATTTGATGAGGTTCTCCGCTCTAGCAGGTGGACTAGATGTAAAAGGACCAAGTCTGCACGCAGTGAACTTGGAAAGGAGATGAGGACACACATGCACGAGGTGGTGCACTTCTCCGGGGATGCGGAGTGATTTCGGCATGTAGAGAAGAGCCATAGGACTTGGGATGCTGGACAGGGTGAGTTCCACAGAACGGCTGGGGGGGGTCTCTGCTCTCCAACCCAGCAGCACCTTGAGGACTCTGTCACTGGACACGCCATTAGCCTCATGGGGTTGTCTGGAGCTTTAGCTGTTAATTCTCATACCGAGAATTTGCTGATGACAGCATTCGAGGCAGGGCTGTGTAGCAGAAATGACATGAGCTACATATGAAAGGTTGTATTTACTAAATTCTTTTTTCCTTATCCTGTTTGGTTCAACAGAGCTTGAATCTGTCTTTCCTCTGTTTGGAAAAATCTTGGATAATATCTCTTTGCAGACTGCTTCCTTACGCATTCTCTCTCTCTCCTGCTTTTGTGGCTCCCATCATACACATCTAAAAATTCTCTAACAGGTTTCTTCTTCATATTTTAAAGTTTCTTTAAAAGAAATCAAATGAAAAAGACATATTACCTCAAGGAGAGCTCACATTTCACCAGAAACCAGAAGAGAAGAGATGGGAAATTAAGTATAGGGGGGCATCCTAGAATTCTATACACAATGAAAATATCCTTTGAAAACAAAGGCTAAAGGTTGGGGGGGAGAATTTATCACAAGCAGAAAGAACCTAGATGAAGTGCTAAAGGCCATGAAAAATAAATGCTCCTAATCAGAAGCGTGGGGCTGTGAGAGGAATGACGAGAGCTAGAAACATAAGCTCAGGGAATAAACATAAGTAAATAATGAAAATATAGAACAATAATGGCAATATCCATGGTGCTTAAGCAGCTGTTCAATTAAAATCTGAAAATATTAGTTGAAGTAGCACATGAACAGGTTATGATGGGTAAATGCAGCTGAGAGATTCTAACATCATGGCATTTTCTGGAAAGTAAAAGGAGTAGTAATTTAGACAAACTATGTGCTGACTCTAGCATTATCACTAAGCAAATAAAACAGGCTACTATCAAGCTAGTACAGGGTGGACGCTAAAAATTTATTTGTTGAACAGGAAAGAGAAACAGAAACAAAAACAGGCGTCAAACAGAACACAGAGGGGAAGGGAGGAGGGCTAAATGCAGACGTCCTGAAAAAGTGCATTCGAGGGGCGCTGGGTGGCTCCATGGGTTAAAGTGACTGTCTTAGGCTCAGCTCATGATTTTGGAGTCCCAGGATCAAGTCCCACATCAGGCTCCCTGCATGGCAGGGAGTCTGCTTCTCCCTCTGACCCTTCCCCTTCTCATGTTCCTCTCTCTCTCTCTCTCATCCTCTCTCTCAAATAAATAAATAAAATCTTTTTTTTTAAAAAAGTGCATTTGATGCAAATAAACCTAATATTCAAGCTAAATGCAAAGCTAGGCAGATTCGATTTTAGCAGAATGGTGGCTACTGAAACACAAGAAATCCAAGGACATGAAGTTCTTGGGAGTAAAATGATGGAAAAAGGTACCATTCAAACCTAAAAGGGATGTCAGGCAAGAGGTTTTACTGGATGTGCCAAAATATTTTATGCTGATCAAGGAAACAACTCAGTAAGATGAAATATAGTTTCAACTTAATAGGTACTGATAACATAAAATGAAAATATTTAAAGCCAAAATGGAAATATTTAAAGGAGAAATAAACAAATTCAGCGTTGTGGTTTAATGATTTCCTGTCATTCAATCACTACTGGAAAGAGAAAACAGAGATCAGAGAGAAGACCTGACTTAACTGACTCAGGCATATTGTTAGTCCCAAGAGAGCACACATTTTTTTTAAGCACAAGAAACATGTACCAGAATGCTCTATATGCTTAGCCCTCAAGAAACTCTCAATGAACCCCAAAAGTTTGAAAAAGATCTACAATCTATTTTTTGACCACAGTGTACCTGAGATTCCAGTAACAAAAAGATAACTAAGGAATCCCTAAAGTTCCAAAATCAAGTAATGTATCTGTAAATAACACAGGGGCCAATTGGAAATCACAATAGAAATGTGAAGCCCTTATATAAATAATGACACAATTTTTAATGAAAATATGTCAAACCATGTGTGGTTTGAATACCTTGCTTTGATGGAAGCTTAAAGAAATATCCTGCTTAGATGGAAACGTAAAGCCTTTAATGCATGTATTAGATCACCGATTTTTCAGCCTTCCTTTCCTAAGTATTAATTTGAAAATCTTGGGAAAAGAATAGCAAATTAAGTCCATAGAAAATGAGAAATAAAATATTAAAAATATGAACACATATTAAGGAGATAAAATGATATATAATAAAGAGTATCAACAATTACAAAGATACCGTTTTTTGACAAAATGACACAAATTTCTAGAAAGACCTATAAAGAATAAAGATTGCCAAAAAATAATAAAACAAAACCAGAAAATGATGACATCATTCCACAGATTATGGAAGTGCTGCATACATTAGTATATAATATTATATATATAAATATTACATACAAATTATTAAATCATATGAACAGTAGAAAGATAATAGGCTATTAGAACTAAGATTTAAATTTAAATTCATTATTACTAACAGTTGAAAATTTGGATATAAATGAAATTTTTTCCAGGAAAAAAAAACTTAACTTTCAAAGCCATGCACAAGAAGAAATTAAAAATCTTAATGCCCTGTATTAAATACTTAAGTTTATAAATTAAGACCATTCTGTGAAGTAAATTCTAAGCCCTAAGACCTTCATCGGTGTATTTTTCAGACCTGGATAAACTCCTCTAGTACATAAAATCAGGGGATTCATGAAGTATTTTACCTTAAACAGAATTCTAATTCCAGATAACATTCACTAAAAAGGCCCAAAATAATGCTCAAGGAAGCCATGTATTTCAAATAAATGTTCACAATAAAATAAAGTATGATTTCCTTGAGAAAAGACAGGTGTCTGGGTCAATATACAAGGTTTACAACCTTGCTATGGCCAAGAGCCAAGGACACAGGATCTGACTCTCGAAGGTTCTCTACACCGACACGAGTGACTTTCAGCAACAATAATAATTTGGGCAAGAGGTTATAATAAATTGAATTAAAAAATTAATCAATGACTACATAGTAATAGTGAAGGAGAGAAAGAAGGAGGGGGTGTAGAGGGATGGAGAGAGACAGAGAGACAGCATTCTCTCTTACTGCTTCTAATAAGGACACTAAACCTATCATATAATGGCACCCGCCACGGCCCTCATTTATCTTTACTTCCTTAGGTGCGCCCCACCAAACACAGCCACGCTGGTGGTAGGGGGGTTAGGACTTTGTCCTGTGACCATAGGGAAACACCAACATTCAATCCATGACATGTTTGAAACTGGGAAGATCTGAAGGTCACCATCTAAACTTAGCATCAGCAGTCACGGAATGGTGTGACACTATGGGACCCCGGCGGTTGGGAAAAAGCCAGTACACACTACCAAATATGCAGCGTCCTTATCTGGAATGTCCTCCCCGAACCTATTCATGAAGTAAAATCCACAGGTGGAACATTCTATAAAATGAATAGCCTGAACTATTAAAAAAAGAAAAAATCAATGTCATCAAAAGCTGGAAGAAGGCGGAAAGAATTGAAGAGATTAATACATTGGACAGACAGAAACTAATGCTGTCTGCAGGGGGTGTCTCTGGAAACTGAGAATATGCCTTTTAATCTTAAAGAGGGACTGAGCTGCATATCAAATATCCACTACAATTCCCAGAATTTGGATGCTTCGTCAATTAGGCAATTTTATAGAAAACATCGTTGGGCCACCTTGGCAAATGCAAATAGGGGCTTATATAATTCTACAAATATTGTTCAATTCATGTTAATTTAGACATAATAAGAGAAGGCTGATTATATATGTTCTTATTTTTAGGAGATTCATAATGAAGTAATTTTAAATGTCAAGTGTGCCAAATGCTAGAAAAACAATAATTTGCTATTTCAAGTTCTGTCAAGCATATTGATTCTCGGTGGCCGAGAATTCTCTGATTCTGAACCTTTTATACATTAGCGGGTACAGGGCCTCTCCAGACATTTTCTGTTTTATTGTTCTTTATGCCCCAGTGTGAATGATTTGATTTTGTAATTGAAAGCACGTCTTTATAAATAACTACTTGCTGGTAATCAATATGTAATATAGGCAACCTATGAATGTAAACATCAAATCATGATATGGCCTTTGCTCTGGAAATATACTGTCTAGGAGAACAGTTATTAAAATTAAACAACGAAGGGCATAGCAAAACAACAACAACAACAACAACAAAAAAACCCCTCCTTTAGCAAAGTCTCTTGATGACCTAACATGTACCAGTCACAGTAGTAAGCATGGAGGGTACAGCAACAAACAAAAGAAACAAAGATTCCTGTATTACATGGTTATAAAAGATCCACTTTCCCTAACTCTCATGCTTGCCCAATAAAATATTGGAATCCCCCTCAAAGAAAACCTGCTTGTATAGTGCCTATGATAAAAATAACCTGATTAATTTACTTTTTGAACAATGTCATAAGTACATGTTTCAGCAAATATATTTCTCTTCTGCATAACTCATTTTCCCTGATTTTCATGTAGGAAGAGCATCTGAATGGTTTAAATACGAGACTCTCCGTTAAGAAGAGTAACTCTCTAAGTACGTAATATTATTGTGCTTTGGGGAATCATAAACTGCATCTCTTAAAAAAATAGTTTCTTGGTGTTCTTGGGGAAATTACTATGCTGACGGATTAGTACTTTAGAAAAAAAAATTGGAGAGGGATCAGACACATTTCAGGACAGTAGCGGAAGATGAATGACACAGAAACCACACTCTGCTGTGACCCGTGTGTATTTATCAACTTTTTAATTAGCATAAAATGTATTTTATGTATTATTACATAAAATAATACATAATACATAAAATGTATTATTTGCCTTAGGGGTACAGGTCTGTGAATCATCAGGCTTACACACTTCACAGCACTCACCATAGTACATACCCTCCCCAGTGTCCATAACCCAACCACCCTCTCCCAACCCCCCTCCCCCCGGCAACCCTCAGTTTGTTTTGTGAGATTAAGAGTTTCTTATGGTTTATCTCCCTCCTGATCCCATCTTGTTTCATTTATTCCTTCCCTACCCCCAAACCCCCCATTTTGCCTCACAAATTCCTCATATGACCTCCCTGATAGGAGGAATTTGAGGTATTTATCAATTTTTTAATGGGGAAATCACTGGACCAAATGCAATTTTTAAGACTCTGTTCATGTATAAAAAGATTAAACATTTCCCACACCCTCACTTGAAACATGTTGTTTCAATGTTCTTAAAAGAGTTCTCCTAGGCTGAGCTCTAGCACTACTGAATGTGAGACCAGAACATTTGGTATTGATGGTGGGCTCAGCTTGAGAGCAAATCTGATTTCATTTTCGACATCCTGCTTTAATCTGCTCCAGACTGCCAGTGCATGCAAAATTATGCAGATCATGGGGCTCAGATAAACGGTTTTTCTCACTCGCCCGCGAGACTCTTTCTTAAACTAGGTTTACGTAGGATCACAGCATATGAAAAAATGCATTACAATAGTGCAATCATTCCAGTGGATGCCCTCAAGAGCTCTTCTGTTTTTCTATTTGACTCCTCCTCTTTAATTTGCCCCCATTTTCTAGAACTTCATACAGGACGCATGAATTAACTTTAGAGTTGTGCTACTGTGCATCCTGATTTGGGGCTATGAACATGTAATCATCACACATTTAATATCTCAAAGATGAATATGCAGTACTACAAAATGGCCTTTACTAGCTATTAAAAAACACTTTAAAATATCAGCTTAAGCCTTTTAAGTACATCGGTAATGCTGGGTTTAGTGGTATAAAATTTGGGGACCTTAAATCAAATAAGACTTGAGATAGAGAGATTTTAAAATATTTATGTGCTTAAGTATCGTTAATATTAAATATACGGTTGAACACAATTGAATAACCTGCACATATTGAAAGAACACTTTGAACTATGCTTTGATATACTACGTACACTCTTCAAACGAGATCCCGACTACAAGAAATGTATCCTTCACCTCAAAAGTTTCCTCATGACAGTGGGAAATCCCTCCTCTTACCCATCTACTGATGTAAGTTATCTACTGATAACTACTGATCTTTCTATTCCTAGGGACTGTGTTGCATTTCCCAGAATTTCATGCAGACACAACCACACAGAACACATTCTTGTTGAGCTCTTCCGTTCAGAGTAATGATTTGACATCCACTCGTGCTGTTCCAAGAATCAAGAACTCACCCCACTGCTGAGTCAGATCATACTTCATACACATATATCCCACCTTCCTTATCCATCCGCTTGTTGACGGACACTCGGACTGATGCCAGTGTGGGGTCACTACTACTAAGGCCGCTGTGATCACTCAGGTGTAGAGATCTTTGCGTGGAAATATTATCGAGTTTGTTTTCTCAGGTAAATAACCAAGAATGGACTGGCTGCACCACAGGGTAAAAACGTGTACATTGAGAAATTTCTGCAAAATTTGTACCGTTTTACAGTCCTGTCAGCTACGGATGCCTGCTCCAGACTTTCCATGGCCTTCCGTAGTCTTCTCAATCCCAGCTACTCTAACAGCACGCAGTGGCACCGCAGGGTAATGTGACCAGAATTTTTCTAATGAGTAGAGACAGTGAGAGTCTTTTCAGGTGTTTATTTGTCATCCATGTGTGTTCTTTGGTGGAAGATCAAATCTCTGGCCTTTTAAAAACTTCTTTTTCTTTCCTATCATTGAGTTTTGAGAATTGTTTATATACTCTAAATATATACTTCAATTCTCATGAGTTCAAATTACCAATGTGTTCTTTTTATGGATCGTTTTTTGGGTGTCATATTTATTTTTTTTAATTTTTATTTTTTTTATTTATTTGAGAGAGACAGCGAGAAATCACGAGCAGGGGGTAGGAGTAGAGGGAGAAGCAGACTCCCCACGGAGCAGGAAGCAGAGCATGGGACTCAATCCCAGGACTCTGGAATCATGACCTGAGCAGAAGGCAGACACTTAACTGACTGAGCCACCAAAGCGCCCTGGGTCCCTCGGTGTCATATTTAAAAATATTTTCCTGATGTAAGTTCACAAAGATTTTTTTTATATGTGCTATTTTTACGGTTCTGTATGTTAAGGTTTTACATTTCGGTTTATGATTCATTTTGGATTTTTTTAATACAGTGTGAAGTACTCATCAAAATTGCCTGTTTTGCATGTGGGTATCCAATTGTTCCTACATTCTTTGCTGAAAACACTATCCTTCCTCTGATTTGCCTTTGTATCTTTATAAAAAATCAGTGTCTATTCAGGTAGAGATCTATTTCTGGACTCCTTAATCAGTCCCATTTATCAATCCGTGTAGCCTTCTGCTAGTTTCACAGTTTCTTATTAGCTTGTGATTTTTCACTTAACTTATAATAAGTCTTAAAATCAGGTAATGGTAGTCTTTCGACTTTGTGCTTTTTCAAAGTTGTCTTAGTTATTCTAAGACATTAACTTGGTGGCTAGAATTTTGATCGCGTTGATCCTACAGATCGAGCAGAGCTGGTATCTTCACAGCACCGTGTCTCTGACCGGCAGTGTTACTTCTAATCCCCTGCCCTAGCTGGGGTAGTTTCCTCACAGGCATGAGCGGACGGTACGCAGCTGATACTCAAGGGAACCTTCTGCTGGTATCTGGAGTTATTTTCCAAGGCATCTGTCCCCTCTGAGTTACTCGGTCCTGCACAGGCAGGCACCTTACCCCTCAGCTGCATCACCGCACTATAGAGACTCTGTCTGGGCCCCACTGAGTGCCCTCCTCTGGCACTGCACTCTGAAACTCTTTCAAAAAAGGAAATCACCTCATTTTTTTCTGGGCTGTTGGTGGTCCTTGTCTGTGGTTTGAGACCAGTGCCTAAAAACCATCAAGTCCTACTCTGTGTTCATATGGAATATTTCTTCGGTTCATCTGGGCTCTGCTACTCCATTGTGGCTCCAAAGACTGCTTTGCTCAAATCAAGCATTGCATTTGAAGTAAAAGGTCATTAGACATATTAAATTGCTTCTCCCCTGCACTTACAGGATAAGTGATTTTAAACTATTCAATGACTTATTTTATCTGTGAAGTAAGACAGTAATAATTGCACTTGCTTAACTGCAGAAGTTTCATAAGATCAAATGAGTGACTCTGTAAGGAAAAACAATGGATTGCAACACCCTGTGTAGCTAATGGGTGGGATGAGGATGGGGACAAAGAAGATGCTTATCACTTGTGCTCCGTCTCTCACAAGGCAGAGGGATCTGCGACCTTCCTTTGCGTTCCCTGAACACACATGCTTTCCTTCAGCACTCAACACACTCTCATCAATTACATAAGATTAAACATGTTGTCTAGTATAATGAGAAGATTAATGCTACTTTAATAGCTTGTGGCCATTTTACTTAGATACATTTGGGGGATGGAATGATTCCTTTGGAAATTGAAGAAAATAAATAGTTTGAAAAATGCTCTATGGTCCAGGAAAGAAAACACACACACACACACACACACACCAGAAGTCCTTTCTTGGCAAAAAGAAAGTCAAAAGCCAGAGGAGAAGATGGAGACAAAAGGAAAGCTAGCAGCTAAACAGAGTAAAGACTGGATATCTGAAATTATTCCATGATACTAATTCTCTTTAAAACCCCACCAAGTACCAACGATCACCCTCACTTTTGCAGAGGAGAAAATTGGGGGTTTTATTGGTTTGCTACATGTCACAACTAACAATAATGCGGAGATGATTCTCTCTCACTGTTTTCCTCCCTTATGAGATAGAGACACAAACTATGGAAAGAAAAACATCAAATGGCTTTAAAATTCACCTGACTTTCAAGAAATCCCTGCTTGTCTTCATTTTACTTGAATCGAAACCAATCCATACGTCAGAAAAGAAGGTATTTCTTCTTTTTTTTGTTAAAACCTATCAACAGCAGAAATTTATCTTCCTGTATATTGGCTTAGCAGACTCTAACATAAAATAGGCATATAATCAATGTGGAAGAAATAAACAAAATTTTATGTTGTTGAGGCTTATGATCAATACAGACTTGTCTGACTTTTAAAAATCAAGATCATGCAAATAATTATAGTTTAAATCTCTTTTGAGATTATTTTTCTGAATTATAAGTGAATATCTCCCACACCAATGAGTGCTATATTTTGACTTTATGTAGAACTTTATTTTCTTCTCCTGACACAAAACATACAAATTTTGGCTTTAAAATGCCACAATGTTAAACAAAATATTCACTACAAATCATTAGGTGAACATAACATTATGTGGCCTCTGAACTTGGTTATAAATATCCTCAGATACTGTTTTGCTCCTATTATGGGTCTGTGTTCTTGAGTTTTTAATTTAAATTCTCTGAACTATGGTTTTCTCATTTGTAAATCTGCCTTACAATAATGTTTTGATGATTCTGGGACATGGACAATGTTTATTCAAAATTGGTCCCCTTTCTTCCTTTTATGAAAAATTCTAAAATAGAGAAAAATTGCAAATAGCCTAACAACTTTACAGAGCAGGATCACTGAACAGCAACTTCTTTTTGGAAATTATGCCTTCCTGGATGAGAAGACTACGTAAGACATGATTATTTCTCATTATAAAACCTAAATAAATAAATGAACAGATATGGTAATAAAGATAGAATATATGAAGAACTCTAATAAGAAAAAAATAATGTTGGTTGCTAAGTACTTATTAGTACTTAGTACTAATACTTAGTACTTAGTACAATCACCCTTTTTGTAGTTTTGATACATATAAACTATATTTTGGGGGGCAATTAATATCACTATCTATGACTGAGGTTTTGTAAATTACCACTACTTTGCAAATACAGGAAACATGTGAAAGCAGGTATTTGCCTTATAAAACTGTAGAGAAATAGGGGCATCTGGCTGGCTCAGTAAGTTAAATGTCCAACTAGGTTTCAGCTCAGGTCATGATCTCTGGTGCTCGAATCAAGACCCAAGTTATCAGGCTCCCTGCTCAGCAGGGAGTCTGCTTAAGATTCTCTCTCTCTCCCTCTCCCTCCGCCCCTCTCCCCTGCTTATGTGTGCATGTGGTCTCTCTCTCTCTCTCAATAAATAAAACCTTAAAAAAAAAAGTAGGGAAATAGTTACATGAAATTTTCCACTTGCTACTTCATAACTCAATAGGCACATCCGTAATTGCTTTTTAAAATTAATAAATTTTCATTAATTTTATTAATAAATTGATTTTATTAACAAAATTAAATTAATAATGACTTAATTATTAATTAATAATAAATAAAATTTATAAAAGTATAAACTTAATAAAAATTAATAAAACTTTGCCAAAATTTTTGCATTTAAAAAATGGCAATCTTCCTTCCATATCTCTAAAGCTAAAACAGATATAATTACCCTAGAGTACCCACAGCATTCCAAATATATATATTTGTACCTACATTCAGTTAAACTATTTAAAAACTTCAAACCTGAGATTATATATTGCCGTCTTTCTGAAAATGTGCCTTGTTTCTCTTAAGTGTCTTGTCTACTAAGTTCTCATTAAAAGTTAACTGAAAAACATAATATTTTAGACTACTAATATGTGAGTAGAATTCGTGGAAATAATTTCATCTTAACTTGCACTGACAGCTCAGTGTTTTAAAGTTAATGGCCATGTTTTTTGAGAAGAAAGAAGCTAAGTGCTGAAAAATAATAAGTAGGATAATTACAAAATTAGGTAATCAATTTTAAGGCATTCATTAAGGTAAGGAAAATGAGTCACAAGAAATTGTTCAAGCAAAGAACCATTCATATCCACACAAAGACGTGCACTCAAGGTTCACCACAGCCCTATTCATCACAGCCAGCCCCAAAGTGGAGACACCTCGGATGCCCACCCTCTACTGGAGAGAGAAACATATCCAGTGTGTTCCATACAATGGAATATTATCTGGAAATGAAAAGGAACACAAAATTGAAAATGCAACATCATGGTGGAACCACAAAGACATTCTCATAAGTCTCTGAAACCAGACATAAAACTCATGTCTTCTCTGATTCATTCATATAAAAATGTCCTGAAAATACCAATCTCTTGAAACATAAAAGCAGATTAGTCATTATCTGGGACTAAGACTGGGAACTTCAAATAGGCACGAGGGGGTTGAGAAGGTAATGTAAAACAGAATGACAGTCACAGTTGCACAACTCAGCGAAGCCACAATCATTGAATGGTATATACACAATGGAAATATTCAATGGGATGTAAAGTATTCCTCCATAACATTGTTTTTTAAAAAGGTAAAGAACAAGTCAGAATGGCAATAGTTCTATGATTAGTTACAAAAACTACTATAGGGTTCGAGTTTGCTTGAGTGGGTTTTTTCACCAAAACCTGTGTTGTTAAATATACTCAAAACCAATGTTAAGGGATTATAAATACAAACTTGGGAGTTTTTAAGACATACTTTATCATTAATTAATTCATGTGTGATCTAGAAATGTCATAAAAAGGGATGTGGGAAGACACTAATTTGGAGAATATAATTTCTATTCCATAAAATGTACTTTTTTTGCTCCAGTAAAATATTTTTTTAAAGGTTTTAAAGAGAGATCACAAGTAGGCAGAGAGGTGTGGAGGTGGGGGGAGGCCTGCGGTGGGAAGTAGGCTCCCTGCTGAGCAGAGAGCCGGATGTGGGGCTCCATCCCAGGACCCGGAGATCATGACCTGAGCCGAAAGCAGAGGCTTAACCCACTGAGCCATCCAGGCGCCCCTCCAATAAAATATTTTTGAAACTAGCATCCCAAATAGTGAGTACTAAATAAAAAGAAAATGCCTAATAATGTATATGAGAACAATTTCTTTTACTAGATGTATGAGAATCTCTAAGATATTGAATTTCAACAAGTAGAAAGAATGTTCAAGTAATCAATGCCAGTGACTAATACAGGAAACAAATACCCATACTTTAGAGTAAAATCTCTGAATTGCCTTTTTTTAAAGTTTATAACAATCAGATTATATTGAGTGATTCTAGATCCTAAGTACTATGCAACAGCACAGTTTTGTCTCACAGCCATGCTATTAAAGAGATAAATGTTAACTTTTTAAATAACCTTCCCTTGGCTTCTCCTTATACCAACATCTCACATAGCCATAATACTCTCATTTGTACCAAGAAATTAGCACAGTAAAATACTCACAACTGTCTACAGATTTTAGTCAGATTTCACCAGCCTTTCCACTAATATACCTTATTTTGTTCCATTATCTAATCCAGGGTATCACGTTGCATTTAGTTGTCTAATCTCCTTAGTGTTCCACAATCTGAGATATGCCTAAATCTTCCCTGGTTTTCCATGACCTTGACATTCTAAATAGCCACTTAAATGAGACAGTCCTTCACCAAAAGCCTTCACAAGACCCTGGGTGAGAAGTAACAGGTGAAAATACTTCAAGAGTCAGATATAACAGATACAAATACACAAACATCAGTGATTATAATTTCTGGCTCCTCTGCTCATAATAGAAATTATACCTGGTTGGAAGAGTGAAGACAGATTTCCATACAGAAATAGAAGGCAACAGAATATTTGACTGGATCATAGCATAGCTACTTTAAGTAAACTTAGGATATACGGATAGGGAGAAATGCAATGGATAGCTACGCCTTGTCAGGAATTCTGTAGAAATCGGATCACTCTATTAACGTATATGTATAAAAACAAACAGTGCCAATGAAGATTCACAATTAATATCAAGGACAGATTGCAGTCTGGTTTCTGAGTTATCTTTCAGGTAAAGAACATCATTAAAGTGCTCAAAGAACATTTTTCCTAATTTCAATATCCTGTCCCATTTTTAGGGTTGCCATTCTAGAATGACCGTAGACACAACTAACTACAATGTGAGAAACCCCTTCTACCGAAGCTGTACCTACTGTGTGATTGCCAACCGTGCACATGGGGTTGGCGTTTCACCAATTCACTCACCTATGAGGCTGGTGAATGAGGCATTATCATCTCATTCAATCTCTAAAGAATCTTGAAAAAAAAGTTATTTTCTTCATGCTTTGAAAGCTGAGGAAACCAAGTCTCAGAGAGCACACTGAGTGCCCATGCCACTTGGTTTGCAAGTGATGGAATCAAGGGACCCAATATGGAATGTTGGCTGCAACTCCAGTCCCCACTGAACGTCACAGAATCTACCTGGTCTGGTGATGCTGGTACAAGGCACTCATCAACTTTCCAGTATAATAATATTCTTTTTCTAATTCATAAATTACACTTTTTAATAGGTGCTTCTCTTGGGTGTGTTTTCCCCATTTGTATGTAAGATAGAATCGCACCATGACACTGAAAAAATGTAGTCAGCAGGGATGTCTTATTTTTTATGGAACTCTTCTTTTCCACTAATGGCCTGAATATCACAGAGTATCCCTCTCCTTCTTCTACCTTCTCCCTGCACGTGTTTTGCCATTCTCTTGTCTGGAACAAACGGTCTATAATCAACACCTTCCTTTTGCCCCAACATGATGACTTCTTCCATTATCCCCCTAAATCTGAGTCCAGACTCTATGTCATCTTTCAGATTTTCTTGTCTTTCCTTTTAAAGCCTCCAAAGCCATGGTTTTTGCCTGCATGTTTTCTATTTTTCAACATCACTGGTTCTTACCAACTTTTTTTTTTTTAGCTGCTCGTGTCAAGTCCCATGATGTCCATAAACGGCACACACAATGTTATTTATTGTTACATAACCAAATAGTATTTCTCAGGCAAAACTCAGGAAAGAAATCCTAGAAAATCAAGAGAAAGATCATTTTGATAGATAATAAGTAAAAAACAGATAATCACTGATATGCTCTTACTCAGGAGGAATACTTTTTTTTTTTTTTAAGATTTCTATATTTATTTTAGAGAGAGAGAGTTAAAGCTTGTGGGGGAAGAGGCAGACGGAGAGGGAGAAAGAGAATCCCCAAGTAGGTTCCCTGCAGAGCACGGAGCCCGACCCCACATGGGGCTTGATCCCAGGATCCTAAGATCACGACCAACAACTGGGCACTTAACTGTCTGTGCCACCCAGGTGCCCCAGGAGGTACAGTCTTAAAATGGAATATGAAGTGCAGGGTTTTATATGCTTTTAATATTTACTTACATAGGAAGAAGATGAAATACTGTGAAAAGTGGGAAAATACATGTTCAAAAAACAACCTATGTTCCGTCTGGAAAACAAAATAAGAAACGATTCACTACTATCATAGATTGAGTAGTACTGTCTCAATAGCAAGTATGCAAATGTGAGATCACAATAGAAAATATGATTTAAAGACAATTACACTCAATAGAAACTACCTGTCCAATTTGAGCAATTCTTCAGAATTAATAGTGGAGAAAAGGATATATTCATGTGAACACTACCATATATATGCCACAATTATTACTTTACAGAGAATAGTTAATGTTAATTAGAGATACCATATGGAATTATAAATTAATTTTTAGTTAATATGCATTCATTTAATTAAGTGACATCATAAGAGTCATTAGTAAAATTAAAATCAGCATGGGTCACCTGTGTGACTCAGTTGGTTAAGCATCTGACTCTTGGTTTCAGCTTAGATCATGATCTCAGGGTCCTGAGATCAAGCCCCATGAGAAATCCTGCCAAAGCTCCACACTCAATGGGGGAGTCTGCTGGAGATTCCCTCTGTCCCTCCCCCAACTCATGCGTGTGTGTGTGCTCTCTCTCTCTCACTCTCAAATAAATCAATAAATCTTTAAAAAATTTAAAATCAGCATGTTCTTAGATATAACAACAAAAGTTTAAGCATAAAAGAAAAATAATTTGGGCTTCATCAGATTAAAAATTTTTATGATTCAAAGGATCTACTAAGAAAGTGGAAAGACAACCGGGAGAATGGAGGCATTCTCCAGGCAAATATTCATAATTTGCTGCATATATCTAAAAGGGAACTGTACCTAGAATATAAAAACAATAATTCCAACTCAAAAAGGACAACCCAGTTTAAGAATAGGCAAAGTATTTGAATACATATTTCTCAAAAAAAGATACACAAACTACCAATAAGGACATGAAAAGATGCATGACATAATTAATCATGAGAGAAATGCAAATCAAAACCATAAAGAGATAGCCCTTCACATGCACTGGTGTTAGGTAGAAGCTATACTTGAGCAGTGGAAGGCAGGCCCAAGGCAGAGTCTCAAGCCCTTGAGGGAGGAATGAGAAAGACTTGAGCCAGAGGCAAGGACGTTGATAAATAAACAAAACATTAAAACCCAGAGCACAACATGCAGATATTACGCTTCCAGGACCTCGGGGCTAACAGACGAAGAGCCACAGGTGCAGAACATGTGCTCTCCTCTTCCCCTCCTGTCCCAGGGGAACCCCCAGACTCATTATAAAGCATTTGCATTGAGGTTACAGAGCTCCCACCCTCATAAAAAAAAAAAGGCTGCCCTGGCAGTTCCAGTACATATCTTGTAGGGTCAAAAACTCCCCTCCCAACCTGTGGGAGAAGTGCCCCAAATGCTTGCAGCAGCCTCCATTAGGGACCACCCACTATGCCCCAGCCCCTCCCAGCCCAGAGAGACCCAATAATGTCCAATCCCAAAGCGACCGAAAGCCAGTTCCGCCTCCCAGAACCTGCCTGCTCCCACCTTTTAGAGAGTTCTTTCCTTTTAATAAACTGTCCCGTGCTTGTACTTTCCTTCGGGCTGTCTTTATTCCAGCACAGAGCCCACATACGTTTTCTTGTGGGGAAACCAGACTGAAACCTCCATTCACACGATAGAGACTCTCCCAACCATAATGCGAGTAGGACTACAACAAAAAATTCAGATAGTAACAGGTGTTGCCAAAGATGTGAAAACATCAGAAGTCTCCCGCGAAGGGGTAGGAATGGAAAATGTTGCAGACACTGAGGAACAGTCTGACAATTGCTCAAATGTTGAAACAGACAGTTACCACATGACAGGGGGACCTCACTTCTATATCTGTACCCAAGATGAATAAAAATGTAAATATACACACTCATAAAAATTTTACGTGACTGTTCACAGCAGTATTATTCATAATAACCGATACGTAGGAAAAACCAAAATGCCCATTAACCTGATGAATGAATACACAGAAGGCATGTATCCACACAGTGGATTAAAAGTGGTACAAACATGCACTGGAATAGTCTGGGGCCATAAAAAGGAATGAAACACTTATGCATGATACAATATGGTCAAACTGGAAAATATGATGCTGAGTGGAAAAAGCAAGTCAACAAAGATCACTTAGTATATAAGCCCATTTACATAAAATGTCCAAAATAAGCAAATCTAGACAGACAAAAATGATTTCCAGTTACTTAGAGGTGAGAGAATGGGTGTTGGGTGACAGATAAAGAATACAGGGTTTTCTTTTGGAGGTCATAAAATGTTCTAAAATCGTGATGATGGTTGCACACATATGTCACTATAGAAAACAACTTCAAAATGCACATTTTAAGTGGCTGAATGTTATGGCCTCTGAATTCTAGCTCAATAAAGTTATAAAAAATTATTTCAAAAATATTTTATTTCAGAAAGTTTTTAAACTCTAATATGCAATTTCAAATGCAGCATAATGTAAAATAAAGATCTCACTAATATATTCTAATAGACATTTTGGTTAACTTCACCAAAATTATTTCAATGGATCTAGCTAACAAAAGTAACAATAAAAAATAACAAAAGTTAAAGCTTTTGAACTCTTCGATGGTAAGCATTATTCTAAAAATTATGCACATATTAACTCTTCAATCCAAATAACCACCTGATAAAATAGGTTCTATTAATTACCTCTACTGACAACATGAGCAAGCACATCAACACACAAAGATGTTAAGTAACATGTTTCACAACTTTAACCGGTATAGTCTCAGGACTATAAAATATATATATACATATATATATATATGTATATATATATATGAAATTTGTCTTTTTATTCAGAAATGCGGTTACCGTAAGTTTTTTTTTTCAGCATTTCCAATTATTTAATGTCATGGTGTATTTCTGTATTTGACAGAATTTGCATGTGATCTGGGTACATAGGCATTAGAGACGTTCTATTAGATGAGCATCTATTATCGACTACAACTAGCTATGTTAATAATATGATACAGGGTTTTCTAAATAAAGTAAGACATCCCTTTTAAAGAGATCAGTATAAAAACAGAAGAACAAATGACAAAAATAGAGAAAGATTTCATAATCTAAACAAAAACTGAACAGCAACCCAGAGTTTTATGTCAGAATGAGTTATCAATCAAATATAAGGTAGAATAAGGACACATTCAGTCCTACACTTATCGCTCATATGTTCCTTTGAGAAAATTATTGGAAGAGGTGCCTCTCCAAAATGCATCAGAAAGCCAGCAAAGCTAAGTCATAGGATCTAGGACCTATGAGCGCCACAGCAGGACAGCAGCAGAAGGAAATTTATAAGATGGGAATGAAAAGAAATTTAGGAATGGCAAAAATTCAGCAGGCCCACAGAACAACTGGTCTAAACCGAAATCAGAATGGAATTATCCAAGAGAGTGGTTTATTTAAAACCATATTTAAACTGAGAGAAAACCCAAGCATTTGAAATAAATCAAGGAGGGTTACTTTTCAAGCAGATTCATTATGAAGAACAGATTAGTGGTAGCTACATAGAAAACACACAGATGCACACACACACACAGGCATGCATACAAACACACACATATACACACACAGAATGACAGAGTTACGTATTACATGAACAAAATCTGTCAAATTAAATGAATTTTAGTATATTACATGACTCAGTTATGAATGATATTTGCATAGCCATAATAGTAAAAAAATTGAACTTTCTAGTAAAAGTAATGGAAAATATGAAAGGATGGAACTGGAGAAAATGTGTGTAGCTGTTTTTACAGAAAATGCTGATGGGAGAGGGTGTTAAAAACCAAAGTCCGGGGCACCTGGGTGGCTCAGAGAGTTAAGCTTCTGCCTTCGGCTCAGGTCATGATCTCAGGGTCTTGGGATCGAGCCCCGCATCAGGCTCTCTGCTCAGCAGGGAGCCTGCTTCCTCCTCTCTCTCTGCCTGTCTCTCTGCCTACTTGTGATCTCTGTCTGTCAAATAAATAAATAAAATATTAAAAAAAAAAACAAAGTCCGCATCTCCCACTGTAGGAAGTCAATTATAATACATATAACTAAAAATCCAATAAAATAATATAATTATGTTTAGAAACATGGATGTGTGTGTATATATGTGGATAAGGTAATACGGATGTATGTGTATAGGGATATGAAATATGAAAGTGCATATATATGTGGATATAGTAATCCAGATATGTGTGTACAAACATACATACGTGTGTGTACCTACACAGATGGTAATACAATTGATATTGGTATGGTATGGTAATATAGATACATTACAGCATGTTATGTGGATATGGTAATATAGATGTGTTACGTATCTATACAGATAAGGTAATATGGTAATAGGGATGTGTTTATATATATGGTATATATGGTAATATGGATATGGTATGGTAATACCGATATTATGGTAATACAGATGTGTTTATATATATACACACAGATGAGGTAATATAGATGTGTGTGTGTGTGTGTGTGTGTGTATAGATCACCTATCACAGTTGAAAGGGACTACCTTTGAAATTGATTGTGGGGAAAAAGACGAGGAGAAATATGTATTTTTTCCATTACATCATTTTTATGACTATATGTCTGCTACATATATACACATTCGATGAAAAGTAAAAAATTGTAAAAATTATAAAATTTATTTGGAAGAGTTCTCAAAGAAATATATGCTCTCTTAGAAATAGATAGTTTTTATCTTTTCGTTTACCTACATTTTGGTTTCCTTTTCTATTCTTTTGATTTGCTTTTAAAAAATAAGATCCTATAGATAAGCTTCAGGACCTATCTCTTCTATCACTTTCGAGATGTTTATTATCAGGAGGATGTATGTCATTCTTATCCATAATTTTATATATGATATATCAATGTATCATACAATTTTTCAAATAGCTTTTAAACATCTATGTAAATGTTAAGCAGTTTGAAAAGTGAACTGAAGATCTTCTAAAAGAATTAACAGATCGTATTATGGATTTTGAAAGCATATCTGAAATATTTAGCACCAAAGTTAAACTATGATTTCTTTATATTATAGTATATAATAAATTCTATGTATTTTACTTACAGTGGGCCACCATTTGTCATTTTATAACTATTAGGTCTTATTTTCTGCAATGAAAATATCTTGCTGACTTCATTTCTTACTCAGAGCAGATCAGCAACCAAGAGGGATGTGAGAGCAGCAAGAAGTAACAAGCCCTGTGACAGGTAAATTACCCAACAAAGGCTCAAGAAAACTGTTGTCTAGAGTCATTTCATGCACAGGCAACAGCCCTCAGTGCTGCAGTAGGACCTGAGTTACTGCACATGGTCTTGGATGTCCACAGAGAATCACAGTTCCATACACTCAAGGACCAAGAACCACAGGAAACTGTGCAACAATGTTTAAAATGAAGGACTGACATTTTTAAGTTGCTATTTTCAGTGTAAAATCTTCAGGGTAATTTTTCCAAGGATGTTAGCAAACAAAAATATCTATAATTAGGAGTTTCAATTGAAGAGAAAGTTTCAACTGAAAAAAATGTAGTGTATATGCATAAAATTCAAAGTGTAAGGTATAACATTTAGAAAGAGCTTGTAAAGTTTGGAAATACAAATCTTTGAACATTCTCCCAAGTAATATAAGACAGCCCAAGCCTGTAAAGTGATTAAATCCGTAACAGTGGTTCCACGGAAAACTAAGAAGCAATCAGCTTTGTGAAACAAATATTTGCTGTAAAACATTACTGCAAACAAAACACAATTCACATGTGGAAATAAACAGAGTTATCTCAAAATTAGCCTGGAACTTCTTGTTTACACTGAGTGAATGTTGACTTGTATCCTGTTTCCATCCAAACCACATTAAGGGATTCCTCCAACAGACCAAACGGAGATCTCTTCAGCTGTTTTGTGGCCCCTAACCCTTATCTGCCCTGGAACTGTGGGAGAATCTGAGAGAAGATGTGAAATTCTGACCCTCCAAAAAATACTACCACTAAATTTTAAAAAGGTTATTGGTTTTTTGTTTTGTTTTGTTTTGTTTTGTTTTATATAAATGCAGGTACATCAGGAATTACTAAATCTCCTTGGTAGATTCTAGGGTATTTTATTTAAGCTTCTAATGGTTGAAATAAAATATTCCCTTGGCATAAAAAAAATAAGAAAGTATGCTTTATTTGTAAAACATCTATTTACCTGAATGTGCAAGGCCTTGTATTGGGAGCACTGAAAAAGGGAAGGAGCAAGTGCTCCAGGCATGGGACAGACCTAACTCCTCCAGTTCTAAATCCTTTGCGTTTCCACCTTCCTGAGTTTAACTCCTTATTTTTGCCATTTGGAATATTCTTTTCATGAGTACTATACTTTCCCAAGCTAACTGAAAAGATGAATAGTTTGAATATATAATGTAATTCCATTGAAAAGAAAAAAGCCTACATGTTTATTTCACTTTGCCATCACACCTTAACTAAAGCTTACCAAGGGAGCATTGAAATAACTTGGAAGTGTCTACATTCATTTTGCAACTGAGCCAAATCTTTTGTTGATCAGTCAAATGACTAAGACTGGGAAGCTAAAAGTAGAGAAAGAAAGAGGAAGAGAAAGGGAAGAAGAAATTAAAACAAAGAAGACCAAAAAAAAAAAAAAAACCAGAAAAAGAAAAGCATTACCTAGCATGCATACCACCAACGACCACCATACCTGAAAGGTACACATAAGAGATTAAGAAAAAAAATTGTGAAAAATATTATCCCTTTCTAACACACAGGGAAATTCATGGTTACATAGAGATTAACTTCTTTGTGATTGGAGAATTTAGTCCATTTACATTCAAAGTAGTTTTTGACAGATATGCATTTATTGTCATTTTATTACTTGTTTTGTTATTGTTTCTAGAGATTTTCTCTGATCCTCTCTGGTCTTTGTCACTTTTAGTCTCTCCTTCCTCTCATAAAGTCCCCTTTAATATTTCTGTCACGGCTGGTTTCGTGGTCACCAACTTCTTTAGTTTTTGTTTGTCTGGGAGACACTTCATCTCCTTCTATTCTGAATGACAGCCTTGCTGATAGAGGATTTTTGATGGCAGGTCCTTCCCATTGAGCACTATGAATATACCACCCTATCAAAAGACATAGGGTTTCAGAATGGATTAAAAAAAAATAAGACCCATCTATATGCTGCCTCCAAGAGACTCATTTTAGACCCAGAGACACCTATATATTGAAAATGAGGGGATGGAAAAACATTTATCACACGGATGTCAAAAGAAAGTCAAAGTAGCAATACTCATATTAGACAAAACAGACTTTTCTGTTCTTGTATTGTTCTTATCCTGCTTTGGTACCAGGGTGGTACTGGCCTCAAGGGATGATTCTGAATGTATTCTCTTTATTCCATTATGTATAAGATGCTGATAAAGATGGTCATTTTTTTCTTTTTTTAATGTTTGGTAGAACTCACCAATGAAACCATGTAGTCTTGGGCTGTTCTGTGCTGGGAGGATTTTGTTTCCTAATTCAAGTTTTGTTATTATTATTGGTCTAAGAAGATTTCCTACCTCTTGGATTCAAGATTCATGATTCAATCTTGGTAATCTGTGCATTTTTAGGAATTATCTGTTCATTTGTTTTTTCTAAGTTATCTGATTTGTGTTTAAAAAAAGTTACCTGATTGTTGGTATATAATTGTCTAGAGTAATCTGTTATCACACTGTATCTCTGTGGTTATCTGTTGTATTGTTTTCTCTTTCATTTCTCATGTTGGTTTTTAGTTTTCTCCCTTTTTCTTTTCTTAGTTAATGTGGTTAAAGCATTGTCAGTTTTGTGTGTGTTTTTTTAAACTGGTCATTACTTTCAGTGTTAGGTTATTATTTATTCTGGTGTCTATTTTATTTATTTCTGATTTGTCTTTGTTATTTCCTTCCTCTGCTAAATTACACCTAAGTTTCTGGGGTACCTGGGTGGCTGTCGGTTAAACACCCCACTCCTGATTTTAGCTCAGTTCATGATCTCAAGGTCATGAGATCAAGTCCCAAGTAGTAGGTCTCCATGCCCAGCATGAAATCTGTTTCAAATTTTTTCTCCCCTCCCTTTACCCCTTCCCCAACAAGCACACACGTGCACACTTGTGTACTCTCTAAATAAATAAACATAATCTGAAAAAAAAATAAATTTCAGCTAAGTTTCTTCTTTTTCTAGTTCCTTCTGGTGTAATGTTACTTTTTTACTTGAATAATTTTTTCTTAACATAAGCATTTACAAAATAAATTTCACTCTAACATCTGCTTTTGCTGTATCCCATAGGTTTGGAATATTGTGTTTTCTTTTTCTGTTGTTTTGAGACATATTTTGGATTTGCCATTTGTTTTCTTATTTGACCCACTTATTGTGCAGTAGTGTGTTGTTGAATATTTACATATTAAGTATTAAATATTTTTAAAATAGGGATTGATTTTGAAAGAACAAAATGCCTAACATGCAAAATGTCAGTGTGTCTAAGTTCACTTACTTGTGGAGCATAAGGAATAACATGGGAGACATGGGGAGATGGAGAGGAGGACTTGGGGGAAATCGGAGGGGGAGATGAACCATGAGAGACTGTGGATTCTGAGAAACACACTGAGGGTTTTGGAGGGGAGCGTGGGTGGGAGGTTGGGTGAGCCTGGTGGTGGGTATTCAGGAGGGCACGTATTGCATGGAGCACTGGGTGTGGTGCATAAACAATGAATTCTGGAACACTGAAAATAAAATAAAATAAAATAAAATGGAAAAAAATGTGTCTAAGTAGAGGAACCATGTAGGATTCTTTTTTCTTTTTGTTTATCTGTATTTTTTAAATTTTCTTTTTTTATCCATTCACTGCTTGATTTAACACAGAATGGAGAAAACTTATTTGCAATATAAGAAAAGCCAGACACTTCAATAATCATAACCACCCATTTTTTCTAAGGAGATTTCATGTAATTTTTTAAATATAGAAAACAAAATAATTGTATAAGTAATTTTTAAAAAGAAAAAAATGCTCATGATTAGGCATCCTCAACTGTAGTTCAAAGTTTCTCAACTGATGTGAATAAAGGTATCAAAGAAGTTTCTAAGGATATGCATAGTACATAAAAATGAGTATGCTTAAACTTTATCATCCTATAAAAATATCCTATTCTGTCAAAGGCCATATATATTGCTGAGCACACATGTAGTTCTGAATAAAATGCGATTTCCCTAATACACAATGAAATGTGGATGGCATCTTCCTGATACTTTCCTAGGATTTCAAAGTTGAAACCAGTCTACTGGTTTGAACTATGCAAGTCAAAAGCATCTTAAATTGCTTTTAACAGAGAATACATTGAAGTTAAAGACAGATTTCCTTACTTTGAACAGGCTAATATTTCAGCAAGGTATAAGCAGATAAAGTGTCACAAAGGAAATCAATATTCAATATTACATATGCTAGTGTAACCTCCATATCTCATAAACACGTTGCATTCAAAAATGTGCATTTGTGATATTCCTAGCAATCGCTCCTTTCTCAACTGAACAATGGGAAAAAGATATTAGCTATAGAAGACATAAACTTAGAACATAAGAAGTAAAACTAGTATTTTACTTTTTATAATAATATTCCAGAAACAGCACATAAATCATGGATCTAGCTTCAGAACTAAAGGTAGCCTTCACTCTTCATGGTCTACATTTCATACTTATGCTTTTCTACTAATCTAATATCAAATCCACTGGAATGTTGAAATAAATCTAATGTATTAATGCTACTAAAGGAACCACTCATAAGAATATGGTGAGTTTTTACTTGTTTCTCATAAAAGATATAATGCATATATTGATCTTACTCACTTTTAGTTTTGGATGGAAACGATTAGGTCAGATTCTTCCATTTATTCAGAGATTAAATAAGTTACTTGTAACAACTGAACAATCGTTCTTACTTGCCAAGAACAAATTGATAGAGTTGTATCATTCTTGTGGGGTAACTTAAAGTTTACCATCCTGTGTTATTTATAAAAGGGCTTGAAAGCAGCTACTGTACATTAACTCTATGGGACTCTAGGGGATACAAAATTTCAAAAACAAAATAATTTTTTTTTTAAATAACCAAAGCAGCCTTTAACATCAAATACATTTTAAAAAAGGAGTTTGTTACCAAAGCAGAGCTGGTCTCAGAACTTTAATAGGTAGATGAGAATCTTGAGTTTCTAAAAAGAGCCTGTTACAAGCCATGCTCCCCTAACATGCTTGACTACTGTACCTCTCTGCCGATGAGACACTGCTAAACTCTCAACTGGCTTTCAAGCCAAGCATTTAATAAAGTGATAGTTCCTTACCCACCTCTTCTTCCCCATAATTCACCAAGTCAGTTTCTCAGCACTTCCTAATTCTGATGAATAAGCAAAGGGACTGCATATTTATATTAGCCCATACAGAGCAATAACCACCTGTTGTATACTTTGATTCTTCTCATTAAATAAGGACTTAAGGTGACCGATGACATAGAAAACCAACCAATTGAGGACATAATCTTTTTCTCTCAAAGAAAAATTAATGTTTACTTTCTGGGATGCAGAGACCATGAAGTTAAGTTAGAAGCCAGATTTCAGAGCTGTGTATGGTTACAGCTGAGTGGACGGACTTACAAAGCACCTAAGACATTAGTTAAATTCATACTCTTTCCTGAATTCATGGCATACAGACACTTAGATATGTTTTTCTATTATAGTAAAGGTCTTAATTCTATCCAATATCTTGTGATGATAGAGCTTAAAGAGTGTTACAGAATCATCTTTGATAATCTATATACTCTTACTTAAATTCTTATTAAATATGCATTAGGTGAGGCTTATTATTTGTTTGTTTGATGGGCTTGTTGATTCTTCCCTAAACAGGTGTCAATAAAGAGTGCCAAGAAAGATCAGATATGTTTGAACTAGACCATTAAAGTCCATTCATTCGTTAATATATTATTCATTCATCGTATTCTTTCCTAATAGCTATTTACCACTTATTATCCTAGATGCTGAGGTGACAGAGATGAATGAACTCAAGTCTGCCACAGCAGAGCTCACAGATGTCAAATCAGGCTGGAAAAATAGAGCCCAAGATCTTAAAAGGCCTTTTCACCATGATGAAACTTTGGAAAGGTTATAGTGAGATAGTAAAGGATTTTCACTAGAGAAATTTGGAATGGAAGAAATGATATATTTGAAGGTGATAATGACATATTAAAACCATGGGAATGAAAATAAAGATGAATTGATTTTATGAGATATTTAAGAAGAAAGCATTTAATTAAATTAAGATTGTGTGTATCTAATGAGAAATAATTGAAGACTTTTGAGTTACTTCCAATTCCTACCAGAAACACGAGATAGATAATGGTGGCAGGAGGGAAGTAAGGATCCCAGGACACCATGATATATGTAATTGTACATTTTAGAAGCTATCTTATAAGTGGAGGCAATCAGTGCTGCGTGTTTGGAATTTACAAAAGAATTCCAGACAGGAAAGAAAGGTTCAGGTGTGCAAAAGGTTAAAGCCACACACACACACACACACACACACACACACACACACACGCATGCGCGCACCCACATGGTGATAAAAGAGACAAGCAACAAGTACAGGAATTGTGGAACATTATTAATTAAAGCCTGGCACAGTGAGAAGATAGACATTTCAGAAATTCAATATGAAGTTCATTTTAGGTAGTAAAAAACCTTGATATGAGATGTAACACTAATGACAGTTAACATAATTGTTTTGATCAATGAAAATGTACAGATAAATTCACTGTGAATCTTGGTCTTATAAAATCAACCATACCTATCTATAGAGAACTACAGTTTCTGCGTGGCCCAATACACATGTTCACTAAATGCTGACTCTTTATTTGTCTTCCTGTGAATTGCTTTCCTTCCCTTTGAAGTCCCAGGCACCTCAATTCAGGATGATGAAAATACCTCATTTTGACTATCTTTGGAATCTCTCATGTTTATGTAAATTCCCCACATGTACATAATTAAATTTTATTTCCTCCTGTGAGTCTGTCTTATGTCAATTTAGTTCTTAGACCAGCTGGAAAAACCTTTCCTCTCAATAGTAAAGTTGGAAAAAGATTATCTCCAATAGATGGGATATTTATTGTGAGGTCTATTTCTAGCTCACTCTTTATTTTTTCTCTTAGTTTATGCCTTTCTCATTAGTCTACAGAAAAGAAGAAAGTAGAAGAAGCAAATAAGTAGAACTGGCAAAATAATTAACCAAGAGTAAGACCATTTTTAGGAAAAATGTGATGGGGGGAAAAGATACATGCAAGCCCATTTTTAAGATGCCGCACCTGCTCTTTACTTCTTCCTCCAAGCACATTCATATACCTTCACATTAACCCCTTCTTATCTATAACAGCTTGGGCAAGCAGCAGCTCATGCTGACTAACCTCATGGACTTCCGAGGCACGTCATCCATGCCTAAACCACTGATTGCTCTACTCTAAGTCTGTAGCCATGACCAAGATGCTTGACTCTTCTAAGCTGTGTTTTCATCATCTGTGCAAGGAGATGAAGATCATTAATCTCCACAAAACTCACACAAGTGCAACGCACGGGATGCACTTAAGACAGTACTTGACTCAGAGTTAGGAGCTACTACATTTGTCAGAACTCTGGATTGCACACAACTCTATCCTCTTTCTCTACAACGGGATTTTCTTCTCTGAGACCAGGGTTATTCCTTTTAGAGCAGACTTAACCTTAGGACTTGATCCATGGAAGCAATTTAAGATTCTCAGATTCTACACCAGAGAATTCTTACATGAGACCTTTACTTTGTAAATCCCAAGAAAAGGCTGACTGACTTAGTCTAAAGGACACAATCACCGTATGTGCAAGATGAAATACTTTAACTGATACACCCAACAGGAAACATGAAGTTGTATTTGGGAGAGTATCATTTCTTTAGAGGGGAAAAGGATGCCAGGCAAATAATAGTTTATCTATTAGTAGGAACAGTAGAAATAGTGGAAGTAGACGCATTAAGTCCAGAGTTATTTAGATTTGCTAAGTATTAGATATTGGGATGGAAACAATGACACTATTTAAGAAAATCCTTCTCAGTATCTTACGTAAAGTTGATTGAGAATCTACATTGGGTGTTGAGAAGATGCTTTTATCAATTTAGATATAATTGGCATACTTTAAAATGTACCAGTTTTTACTGTACATTTCAATTAGTTTGATAAATTTACTTTGCTCAATAAACACTATCAGAATCAAAATATTGATTGTACAAGCAATATTCTAAAAGACTAAAAATTCTGTCCCAGGCAAGCACCAATCTTCTCTCAGTCAATATAGATAATATTTGTCTTTGGTAAAGTTTCATATAAATGAAACCATACATCATGTTCTCTTTTGCATCTGGCTCCTTTCACTTCACATAACATTTTTTATATCCATCCATGACATCACATTTCTTAGTAATTAATTCCCATTCACTCCACGACTGAATTGTTTTCAGTCTGGCATAAACTGTTTATCCATTCACCTGCTGACGGACATCTGAATTGTCTTCAGTTTGGGGCTATTATAAACAAAGCTACTGCAAACACTAATAATCAAGTCTTGAGAAATTACCTGTGTTAATACAGGTCTTCTGAGAGGTAAACACCAAGATGAAATGCAAGACATACAATAGATTATTTGGGAGAAATACCCATGAAAGGAAATATATAGGGCACCAGGAAGATATAGAAAGCAGTGGGACCATGATGAAAGTCAGATCTCTGTGCACGAGAGAAAGAAGGAATCAAAGAAGGTCTTGTCAGGACTAAGATCATTCTGACAAAGCAGAGAGGAAACCTCTGAGCCAAATCACCATGAGTGGTTTTCTCTCCCTCTGGAGTCCCACAGTCCTCAGGAATGAGTCTGCCTTAATCTCTCCATCACACTTGGACGCTGGCTAGGAACAAGTCCCAGGCAACGTGGTGTCCACATAAACACAGAGCTGGATTTCTGATCACAGCCGCTGGGGCCTCTGGTCAATCATCCTCCTCACCGTAGGAGATCTGAGAGGCAACCTCCACGGCTACCCGAATACCTAGAAGTGGAACCAGTGAATCTATAGTAAACACATGTTTCTTTTTATAAGAAGTTGCCAAACTTCCAATCAAAGGACCCACACTACTCCAGATACCGGCCAACAGTCCACGAAATTTCTCATTGCTCCCATGTTCACAGTACTTTATATTTTCAGTATTTTTAATTTTAGCCATCCTAATAGGCCAGTGATGGTACTTCACAACAATTTTCATGCACATGAAATAAACTATATACATCTAAAATGTGCAACAGTAGCAGTTCTGACATATGCACATACTTGGGAAGACATCGCCATAATTAAAATAACATTTTCATCATCCCCCCAATTTCCTTGTGCTCTTTGCAACCCATCCCTGCTGTCGCCCCCACCTTGAGGCAGCCCTTGATCTATTACTGTCACTAGAAGTTAGTTTGCACTTTGTAGACTTTTATATGAATGGAATCATACAGTAAATACACTAATTTTTGTCTAGCTTCTTTCACTCAGCTTACTTACTTTCCTTCCTTGGAGGGTGTTTGATTATGGACGCAATGCCTTTCTGATAAACTGCTTGCTCCGTCATTATGGAACACGCTCTGTCGAACCGGAACAGATTCCTGGCTCTGAAGTCTACCCCATCTGATATTCACAGAGGCACCCTAACTCTGATCGCTATTTGCATGGTGCCTCTCTTTTCCATCCTGGAATGATTCATCTAACTGCATCTGAAATAGAAACAGGCTCCTTTGACAAGTGAGCAGTTGGGCTTCCCCTTTTAACCTAGTCCATCCTATAACAGGACACTTCATGTTATCTAAAGTTTATAGTACTATTGATAGGGTTAGGTTTAAGTCTGCCATGTTGGTATTTGTTTTTATGTGTGCCTTCTGAACTTTTTCAGAAACCCTTTCATCCATCTTCTTTGGATTTACTGATTTTTAGGATTCCCTTCTCTTTATACTAGTGTCTTGCTAATTATACTTCTGTTTTAGTGGTTCCTCTAGGATTTACAATATCCCACATTAACCTATGACAGCCCACCTTGAAATGATATTATTCCTCCTGATTTATAGCATAAGATGTTACGACTGTATGCGTGTATTTTGCACTCTCAGTTTTTGTGTTATCGTTGGCCTATTTTTACTTCCATGTATGCTAAGAACCATGCAGGAACCATTACTACTTTTCTGCTCTTTTGTAAATAGTAAGTTATTTTTTTTAAGATTTTATTTATTTATTTGACAGAAGAGATCACAAGTAGGCAGAGAGGCAGGCACAGAGAGAGAGAGAGGGAAGCAGGCTCCCTGCTGAGCAGAGAGCCCGATGCGGGGCTCGATCCCAGGACCCTGAGATCATGACCTGAGCCGAAGGCAGAGGCTTTAACCCACTGAGCCACCCAGGCGCCCCAATACTAAGTTATTTTTAAAAGAAATGTAAAATTAGGTAAATATCAGATATTTACTATATCTAGAACCTTTCATTCTTTGGTTTAGCTTCAAGTTTCCATACCGTAAAATGTTCATTTGGCCTGAAGAACTCTCAACATTTCTTAGAGTGCTTGTTCACTGATGATGACAAAGGATCACAACCTTCTGCCAGAAATGTGTTTATTTCACCTAATCTGTAAAGGGTATTTTAACGAGGCACAGGACTCGAGGATGGCGTGTGTGTGTGTGTGTGTGTGTGTGTGTGTGCACATGCCCGTGCACATCTGCTGTGTATTGTACACATGTGTACTCTAGTAGGGTTTCGTTGAGATTCTTGGATCTTTCCATGGCTTATTGCTTAAATCAAGTCTGGAGAATCTCATAATTATTTCTTCAAATCATGTTCTCATTCCCCACTCTGTGATACCATTTGCACATATGTTACATGCTTGACATTTCCCACAGATCTCTGAAATTCTTTTGCTGTTGGTGGTGTTCTCTTTTCTTGACGTCCTTCATTTTAAACGGTGTCCATCTTAATGTCTTCAAGATCACTCATTTGTATTTATTCTGTGATGGCAAATCTGCTGTTAATATCATCCAGTAATGTGTTGCTTTATGCAGTAAGTTTTCAACACTTAAAATTCCATTTGGTCCTTTTTCAGATCTCCCTTTCACTCCATTTTATGCTTGTATCTTCCTTTACCTCCTTGAGCATATGGAGCATAAAAATACACATTTTCAATTCTTTGTCTACTAGATGGACTAGGTCCATCTACTCTGTTATTTCTGGCTCTGTTTTTAAGTACTGATTTTTTTTTTCCTTCAGGTTATATGTTTCTTTTTCCTCCTACTTCATGAGTCCATTAATTGTTTAAGAAATGTTGGACAATGTTATATGTTTTCGTAAATTGGTTAGGTTGTATTTTTCAAGAGTACTGTACTTGGTTCTGTCAGGCAACTGAGTAACTCTGATCCTATCAAACCTTGTTGTACGTTCTTTGTAGGGAGGGTAAATAATAAATAGCCTTATTTAACCCCCTCTTATGGTGCATCCACGCTCCTGGGTGTCTCCTACACCAGAGAGTCTCTCTAACCAGGTTTATTGGGACTAAAATCATGCCTGGCCCTGGGAATTGTTTGGTGATTTTTCTTTCCCCCAATTTCTTTTGCCTAGCCACTTCAGATTCCACTCTAAGATTTTTTAGGATTCATAGCCAACTACTCACGACGCAGATTTCTGGACCTTTTTTCGAAAAGTCCTCCTTTCTTACGTGCTCTATTCTACAGATGAAGTCGCTTCAGACTCTATGGAGTTTGAGCTCATGTTCAGCTCAGTGAAATGTCTATTCTCTCTCTGCTCTCCAGGCAGGAAGAAAGACTGCATGAGGCTGTGCTTACCTCATTTTTGTTTTTGTTTTTTTTTCATTTCTCTCAGCGTTCACAGCCCAGCTATGCCTGGTGTCCAATGCCTGAAAATAGTTTTTCCCTGCAGTTGTCTAGCTGTTTATGTTGAGGGATTAATTCTAGGCCCACTTCTATCATAAACACAAAGCAGAGGTTTGTGATACAGTTTTAAATGAGATAAAAAGTCTCCTAAGCACTACTTTTTTAAATTTTATTTGATGCTCTACAGGACTATAACATACTGACTTTAAAAATTCTTAGCTCCTAACAGCAAATCATGAATCATAGTTAAATCATTGCATTCAAAAGCTGTTATACAAGTCCCACTTAATTTGGTCTCGTAAAAAGTACATAGAAATAATATGAGGACATTTTAAGAAAGAAATTTTAAAGTCACTATAAAGACATCATTCTGTGTGAAAAGCTTTTCATGTTTTAAAAATCTACAGTCTACCTAAAAGAACATGGGAAGTATAATTATATTTTATAGGAAACATTACATCTAGAATAAAAGAAGTAGAAAAAAAGTCCCCCTTAATTTTCTCCCCAACAGATCAAAGTACCTAACATTCTATTCCTTACATTTAACACCCTTTTAATTTAAAATAAATGTCTTTGCTTTTAGAGGCCTAAAGATTTAATCAAAACAAATACTTGGGCAGAATAATACATGTTCAACAAGGAGACTTATTGAAACTTAAATGTTACACACAACAATCCGTGATCATAGAAAATCCAATTAAATGGTGCTTACACGTACACTCACCCACAGCTGGGATTCTCAACCAGGAAGAAGGGTGTTAAAGAAAATAATGACTCAAGGATAGTTTTTAAAGCATGATCAGGAAGACTTCATTTGGGAGGGTGGGGGAAGGACTATCCTAATAGATACAGAGACCACTGGGATGGAGTCTTGCATTGGAGGAGAGGGATTGGGCTCAACTTTCAAAAATCCATGTGGACAAGTGAGGATTTACAGCCGAAAAGAAGTGTGCAGTCTGCTAGATCTAAAACTATTAGAAGGAAAAATGGGAGTAAGGGAGAGATTCTGGCTAAAAGGACCTAAGAGAATTCTTGCTGAAAGCAGCAAGGGTCATCAGACATCATCTAGGGGACGGTAGAGGATGAGGAACCCGACTGCATATCAAGGGGCATCACATGTGAAGGATGGCTAAACCAACTAACAAGATTCTTGCTGAAATTGGCCAATGCAGACATGAACCCAAAAATCCAAAAGCCAGGTCTATTTCCAGAAGAGCTCAGGAGTTCTGAATAGAGTTTGATCAATAAGAGTTTATTTATTAGATCAAGTCTCTCTCCCTCTCCCTCCCATCTCCTCCTCATGCATGTCTGTGGGCAGAGGACCTGAGACCATGTCTGGAGGCATTTTCAACTGTCACAAGTGAGGAAGGGCCACTGGACATCTACTGGCCAATGTGTGAATGAACAGGTAAAGAATTTGCAAACCGAATCATTCTTTGCTTGTTCTCATATATTAGAGCTACATTTGTCATTACAAATCATTCAATTTTTTAAAAAAATTAAGTTCAATAATGATACACTCTTCAGGTCCCTGAGGTTCCTATCCTCTTAAAATATCACAGTACTTATATCAGGTCCTAATACCCAGAAAAAAAAATACATTACAGAAATATTTTTTAAGTTTTAACTTATATTAAGGGTAATGAACATACTTTCAAAAAATATAATAATGTCTCAGAGTGGGAGAAAGTCATGAGTCAACTATAAAACATTCTAATTCTGAGTGCTATGGGATCTCAGATCTCAGCAACATGAAATTTTCCCAACCAATACTGAGATTCAGGAGAAGCAACAGAGGAATTATGGATCCCTTAGTCATGAGAAATTTTTCTGTAAGGCAGAGGCTGAACATGATTATAAAGAGACAGAAATGCTGCAAAATTCCACAGTGTCTGAAAGTTTTCAAAAATATTCCTATTACTAAATCCCTTCAACCTTCCATATTTTCTAACCTACAGCACTGAATGTTTTCCTACAGTCATATATTTCTGTGTAATAAGAATGGATGCAAAAAAGAATACTTTTATCAACTAATATTTGTTTTTATTAGTACTTATTTCTTTCATACATACACAAATTGCTCATGTTTTTACCTTTTACAATAGAATACAAATGTTCATAAGAGAACATCCTGTTCTAATTTAACAAAATTTGAAACCACTATCTGTGTCCTCTCCTGGTATTTCCCAGTTTGTGTTTTAATTCTAAAATAAGACTCTATAAATTTGGTATTTTCTTAACTGGCTAACTACTTCAAAAGAAAATCTAAAGGGTAATTTTATTTGACTTCTAGTTTCCAGGGAAAAATCAATCATTCTCCATTTAATATTTATTTACTTAGTAATTATTAATCAGAAATTTAATGTTGTCTGGACTCATAGTCAGCTGGGTTTGAGTTAATTGAATATTTTTAATTAAAGTAACTGAACGCCATCTTTCCAACCTCAGATACAGCCCCAAAGGCAGGGCTTGCTTAGCTGGTGAACCAAAATTAATATTTGAAGCGATGCGCATACTCAGTAGGTTTGCAAGGAAAATTAGTTCAGAGGTTAATAATGGTCATTTACAACACAATGGCTTGAGTTTAATACTGCCTTTTTAAGGTTATTATTCAAATTAATAGACTCCAGTACCCAAGCATAGAAAAATTAGTGACGTAATTATAAGTAAAAACATTTCACACTGTGAATACTAATATTTTCAAGGAACAGAAAAATTGAGAAATATATACTTCAGCCTCTTGAATCTTAAAGTGCATTTTATTACTTTAGAAGATGGCCAGATGAATTCTGTATACAAATCAAAGAGTTTTTTATGTGCTCTAAAAGTTTCTAATTTCAAATTTCTCTTGACTTACAATCTAAGCTCGCAAAAGCTGAAATGCAATTAAGAAATAAAATACAGCGGGCTGTGTGATCACTGCTGATGAATGGTGTCTCTCTGCTACACGAAGTAAGTAGCAAAGCCCAACACATGGGTTCCCCCACGGTCTTTAATCAACATATTCACCCTGTCTGGAGTGCCTGACTGTAATAATAAATGGCACATAACACATTCCAAGTTTCATACTGAAGATTAATTTTATTGAAATCTACCAACAGACCAAAAATAGACAGGCCATCTAAAAATAACTCCAAATTATAAGAGGATGGCTAGTGACCTTCCTTGGTCTATAGCCGGGGTGACGTTCTTCATCTCAAAGGGACAGCTGTCCGAGTGACGGCTGTTGAATGATAATGTAAGTTGAGATGTAAAATACATTCTTTATCAGCCACCCAGAGATGCTTATAGTTTCCACCATTGACTAATTAAAATTTTGGTTACTAGAGATACTATGGAATCCTAGAGGAGGGGAGGGAGGGAGATACCAATATTAGAAGGACAAATAAAGTTACTTACGGTCTTTACATCAAATAATTAATAATTATTTATTTATAATAAAATAATTCATTTCAAGATTAGTTTTCAGAATGGTCTTATGAGTATAAGACATAGATCAGTATGTTTTGAGGAAGAAAAAAAAACAACCACCACCACCACCAAACCATGTAGATGCTGGGATATGGCAGAGCTCACCAAACAGGCCAGGCTGGATATGGAGTCTTAGACCCCAGAACCAGAGGGATGGGGTCCAGGTTGGGGTGAATGAAGGAGAAAAATGGTCTCTTATGAAAGAAGAGACAGTCTCTCAGAGTTTTGTAAAAGGTCAATCAGAAAGAAAACAATGGCAGTGCTATTTCCTCACATGAAATACGTGAGAGGATTAGATAAGGTACTGAGGTGATAACCATGAAACTTATGGAAAAATCATACTTTTGAGTTCTCTGCAAGTTTGCAAATCACCTTCTCCAGCCTCATCACCTACAGCAATCCTCAGGCTTACTCTGTTAGGTGCCATGGCCATGCAGACAAACTGACATTTCCAAACATACAAGACATTTATCATGCTTCTGTGAGCTTGAGAGTCGGAGGCAGGGCATTCTCAGCCGGAAACATCGCAAGCAAATTCCTCTCCGGGTCAGTGCTGCTGCTTTTCTGAGGCTTTCACAGACTCCCCGGGAAGCCATTACCTTGCTGCCTTCACTATTCCAACGTTTGTATTGTATTTAGTTCAATATTTAGGTCTTCCCTATTTGACTCTCAGTTCATTGAGTTCCAAATGCACTCTGTAGTCAGCAGGTGCTGAATGCCTGTTTGCTGAAGGGTACAGAATGACCCCGGGAGGCAGGCAGCGGAGGGAGCCGAACACGGGCTGAGTACACTTCTTATCTGCCTCGTAGCTGCCCTTCCTTCCGTGGACTGGTACCTTCCCCTATATCCGGTATACAGCCCTGTATAGTTCGACTTAATTTCCTCTGCTTTGGTCCAGAAAGGCAGATAGACGTGAGCAGATACGTGCCTTCAGAAGTTTAATGAGCGGGGGCCGATGCGTATTCTAAGCAGGGAGGAGTACTCACTATGGCCAGACAAGAACTCGGCAGTAGTGGGTCAGCTACCATCATCCCCCGCCCCCCTCTATACCTGTTAAGACTGTATGTTTTTGTCAGTGGCAAGAAGGGCTACCGTTCACTGTGCAGTGCACTTCATTCAGTGCTATAGTGGTTTCATGGTTTGCAGGCAAATGGAAGATTGCAAAGACTTGGCAGTTAAGAACTGAAATGTAGCTCGGGGTTGTGGTTTTTAACAACAGAAAGAATTTTGTTATTTTTATCTTTTTACCATGCGTACTTACAGATGAATATTAGACAGTAACAGTGCTGATAAAAGAGTTAGCCTGAAAATATTCATACGCAATCACTAAGCTGAAAATGGAAACACATAAGTAGAATCTAAATTGAAAACAAATACATGGGATGAAAGGGAATATGGTCATTGGCAGTGTATGGGGACGGATGGGCGCGTCACTTACGGTGAGCACAGCTCAGGGACCCTAGCTGCCAGGCCACCACAGTCTACTCCTGAAACTAATGTAACACTGCGAGTCGACTCGACTTCAGTGAAAAAGAAAGAAAACAGAGGAAATGAAAATATATAGACTGAGAATTTTTACACTCTTCATTTTTATGAAGTTAAATAAATATCACACTTTATTAACTTAGATGGCAATTAGGATATGAAGATAGTGCATGGGTTTAGCATTGAAATTTCTGTCTTTAAAACATTTCATTACAGTGTGTTTTATGGCCAGTAAAATGGTCAGTGATCAAGTGTATGTTTGGTATGTACATACACCCATCCTACACACTTGAGTATTCTCCGGTCTCTCTTTCCAGGTAGTGGTTCTGGGTCAGAAGCAACAGTATTTGACCTTGAGCCAAACAGATGAATTTTACCTATCCATGGATCTCTTCCATGGAACAAATGAGTGAATTTTTCCATTTCCTCCTGTCACTGATTTCTAGTATTATACCGTGAGATCACAAAAGATAGTTGTTGGGATTTTAGTCTTCTTACCTTTGTTAAGGCTAGCTGTGTGGCCCAATGTGTAATCTCTCCTAAACACTGCTCCATGTGAACTTGAGAAGAACAAGGGTTCCGGTGCTGTTGGATGGAAACTATGTATATGTATACGAAGTCCATTTGGTCTCTAGCGTTAATCAGGTGTGCTGTTGCCTTACTGACTTTATGTCTGGGCCATCTCTCCAGTATTGAGAAGGGGGTACTGAAATGTCCCACCATTACGGTACTGCTGTCTTTTTCTCCCGCCAATTCTATCAATATTTGTTTTAAATATTCATGCAGCAAATGTTGAGTGCGTGTATATTTACAAGTGTTACATCATCTTGGTGAACCACTGCCTTTATCCAAACACAGGGGCATTATTTGTCTCTGGTGACTGTTTGGACTAAAAGCCCATTTTATCTGGTATAGGTGCAGTGACTCCTGCTCTTGGTTGCTTAGTATTTTCATGGAGTATCTTTTTCCATCTCTTGACTTTCAGCCTATGTGTGTCCTTAAAGCTTAAGTGGGTCTTTGAGACAGTGCATTGTTGAACTGTGTTTTTATTTGGTTTTAGTTTTTTTTTTCTTTTTTTTTAATCCATTCAGCCACCCTGCATCTTTTGACTGAAGATATCAGTCCTTTTATGTTTAAAGTAATTATTAATATGTTAATATTCACCACTGCCATTTTTAATTTGTTTCTCTTTTATGGGCTCACATTTTCTTTGTGTTACCATGACGCTTACGTTAAACACCTTTTCACAGTCTATTTTAAGTTGATGACAATTTACCTTCACTCACATACAAAAATTCTCCACTTTCAGTTCTTCTCCCTTACCATTTTTTTGCTATTGAGGTCATACCTTACATCTTGTTTTACACTATGCACCCATAAACAAATCCTTGTAGCTATAGTTACTTTTAATCTTCTCATCTCATAACTTTTATACTGGATACAGACGTGACTCACACAGCACTATTACAGCATTAGGGTATTCTGAGCTGGATATATATTTACCTTTACCACTGAATGTAATGCTTTTGTACATTTTCATGTTGCTACTCAGAGTCCTTTCATTTCAGCCCACAGTACTCCCTTTAGTATTTCTTGAAAGGCAGACTAGTGGTGACGAAGGCCCTTAGCTTTTGCTACTCTGGGAATGTCCTCCTTCATTTCTGAAGGACAGTTCACATGATCTAGGACTTTCTTTCAGTATTTTAAACACGCCATTCATCCAAGCCTTTAAGGTTTCTGTAAAGAAACCTGCTATTTGCCTTGGAGGTATTTCCCTGTATGTGATGAGTTGTTTTACTCTTGATGCTTTCAAAACTCTGTCTGATCACAATCCGTCTGGGTGATCTTTGGGTTTATCTAGTTTGGGTTCTTTGGGGCTTCCTATACCTGGATACCCATCGCTCTCCAGAATTTGGAGTTTTCAACAATTATTCTTGAAACCAGCTTTATATATGTAACATTTTAACAATATTTTTTCTTCCAACCCATGTGCATGGAATGTCTTCCCATTTCTTTGTGTTGTCTTTATTTTCTTTCATCAGTGTTTTATAGTTTTCAGTGTACAGGTCTTTTCCCTCTAGTTTAAGTTTATTCCTCAATATTTTATTATTTTTGGTGCAACTATAAATGAGACTTCTTTCTTAATACCACTTTCTGTTGGTTCATTATTAGTGTATGGAAAGGCAATAGGTTTCTGTACATTGATTTTCTGTCCTGTAGCTTTACTGAATTCACTTATCAGTTCTAGTAGTTTTTTTGTGGAGTCTTTAGCGTTTTCTATGTATGGTATCATGTCATCTGAAAATAGTGAGTTTTACTTCTTCCTTACCAATGTTAACCAGGATTTATACCTTGCGTTTACTCCTGACTTCTACTCTAGTTCTCTAAACACAGGTTAGAGCCTAACTTTTGAAAATGTTATTTGTATTCATTTCACAATTACTTCTTTTAACCCTCCATTTATATCTATTTCCATTGTAACTCAGATTTCTTCCTGACACTGTACTGATTTTTGCCATTATCTGCAGTGATAGCAAAGATAAGTATGTATTTATTATATGAAAACATTCCATGGAAAAGTCTGAATCAAATAAAAATACTGGGAGCATTTCTTTCTTGATTTAGTAATTAGATAGATGAAATAATTTTAATTAATTTATTTTTTAGTATCTAAGTAATTTTAAGTATCTTTAGGAGCTCAAAAATATTTTCATTTCCTTGAGATTCAGTTCTCTCACTTTCGGGGTAAGGAATTTAGGTTAGGTTAGTCTATGTAAAGTTTGGGTTCTCCAATTATATCCAGAAATGGAATTTAATTTCAGTCTTTCAAAAAGCCAAACTGATATTGCATGTCTGTCTCCAAATATATAGATTTTAATTTTTTGTATTATGGCAAACATCATATTTTATTAAATATTTACATAGATAAACATAATATCCAATTAATAGCTACAGGTATTGGATGAATATAAATTTTAAAATTTCGTAACTTACTATTACTTTTATACTATTTTGATAGACATATTATTTTAAAAGCAAAGCGTCAATGGAAAAAAATTAAAAAGCTATGTGATTACTGAAAAGTTAAAAATAAAATTAGATCCTGTTTGTGAACCTTTCTATTTATAAGAAGCATAATGCCGTCACGTCTAAAATGAGTTAATAGCACAGTAGGGAATCACAGTTCAAGAAAATTAGCAAAGTGTTTCTATGCTTCTCAAATGAAACCAAGGATAATCCTCAGTTTTTCTTCATGTTCACTAAAGCATTGCTTTGCTAATCAGAAGTAACAATATAGTAGAGATAGATATTTAGGGGAAAAGATACATGGGTGAAATTAAAATAATTAGTTATTTATTTTAGTAATATGTCGAAAGTCTGATAAAAATGGGAACATTATGGAGACTCCGCATAACAAGTAGGGCTCCCTACAAAGTCCTGGAGACAGTCCCAACCCCCCAGGGACCAAATGATCTCCTCCACCCGAGCCCCTTGCTCAGAGTTCCAGAGGGGAGTCTGTCAGCCTGGGGAACTGACAAGAGAAGGTCTTTACAGACCACGCCTATTCCAAAAGCCGAGAAAAGATATTTGCTCCTTTAAATTCACAGACACCATTGCAAGACCTTACGGATCATGGAATTAAGCCAAACATGACACCACCAACAGACACTAATAATGTTCCAGTAACTGACTTCAAAGAAACAGATATCTACAATTTGCCTGCGAAAGAATATGAAATAATCATTGTAGAGAAACTTAATGAAAGGCAAGAGAGCAAAGACAATCCAAGGAGATGAGGAAAAAACAAATGAACAACATAAGATCTTTCATAACGAAATAGAAATCATAAAGGAAAAAACAAATCTTGGAGCTGAAGAATACAGTAAAAGAACTGAAAAATCTAATAGGGAACTTCAGTAAAAAACTTGATCATGCAGAAAGACAAATCTTCAAAATCTAATACAGAATATTTGAAATTAACCAGTAAGAGGAACAAAAAGAAAAAAAATGTAAGAGTGAAGAGTGTCTATGTGAATTAAAGGAAACAGGGCAAATGAACATTTGCATCATGAAAAGAGAGAAAAGGACAGAAAGCGTGTTTATATAAATACAATGGAAGACTATTCAGCCATAAAAAAGAAGGAAATTTTGCCAGTTGCCACCAGCTGGATGGAGCTGGAGAGTATATTAGCAAGCAAAACCAGCCAGTCAGAGAAACACAAATGCTGTGTGATTTCACTCATACGTGGAATTTAAGAAACAAAACAAATGAGCAAAAAAAGAAAAATAGAGATAAACCAAGAAACAGACTCTTAACTATAGAGAAAAAACTTAGGGTTACTAGAGAGGAGGTGGGGGGGGATGGGGTAGATAGGTGATGGGGATTAAAAGTACACTTATTATGACTAAAAAAACAGTAAGAAAAAAAAAGAATTCTCGTTACTGTTGTTGACTTTAAGATGGAACAGAATTGATATTGTTCAAATGCTGGTTAAAAAAAAAAAAAGCAGTCAGTAACAATGAGAACTTAAAACTAGTGGACAGGAATAGTTCCTGATGCCAGGTGTCTGTACATGTACAGATAGCCCACGACAGGATGCTAGGAGAAAAACTCCCCTAGTCCTGACGCACTGGTACAACCTCAGGAGTGTGCACCTGCGGCTCTCCTTCTAGTTCCGCTGTAATTTACCGGTAAGTCTATAAAAGCCACCCTCTTCCCCATTCTTCGCTTTTGGAACTCAACAATGAAACACTGCTATACGTTTTTAATCATGGAATATTTAATACAGATGAAATAAAAATGCTAGACACAGAATGTACTGATAAAACTACTAAAATTAACTGTGTTTCACTGTGTGAAGAAATACCATGGGCACTCAAGGAACAGGTTGATCCTGTGTATCCATGTACAGTCCCACACGACTACGGACTTGTAGCAAATCCCTCCATCACTGATGGGCTTGCTGGCCTCCCTTCCAAGCTGCCCTCAATGTCTCTTCCAGTCTCTGAAGACAGTCATGGCTTCATCTCCACAATTTCAGCCTATGCACTGTTTTAGTCTATGTTGCTTTTTTTTTTTTTTTTTTTTTTTAAACAACATACCACTGACAGTTTTTCAGATAACCAGTTTCGGGTTGGGAAAGATAAAGTTAAGGTTCATACCCTGAAATCAAAGTGGCTTACAACAAAACAAACAAACAAAGCTGATGCTTATAGAATTTGTTTGGCCAGAAAGTATTTTTAATGAGGATGCGGATGGGGGCAATGAACAGTTACTTGGGTAGGTACATACATAACGCAATGGCTAAGAGTCACATCTAGGAATCACACAGTTCTGGACTCAGACCTCTCTTGCCACTTACTAATTCTCTGATGTTGAACAAATTACCTATTCTCTGGGCCTCAGTTTCTTCTCAGATTACAAGGACAATAATGATTATACTAGCAAAAAAATTTTGATACGTGCCAGAATTATAAATATATATACAAAACTACTTCAAACTGAAGAAGAACTCCTCCACTTAGTTACTTTTAAAAAAATTGTTCTGAAGACGTTTTCTGTAAGATAAGTAACTAGACATTGAGGTGATTTCAGTAGAATGCAAAATACACAAGGTAACATTAGGTCAAACTATTTAGAATAAGAATGATTAAAGAGTAAGCCAACTGCATTATAAATGGGAAATTCTAAAGATTTAAAAAATATTTTTATAGAATTCACTATATGTCACCTTTGGCATTATGAGGAACTATAAATCATACTTATTAAAATTTTAAAAAATAATATTTTAAATATATTATTGGGTGTCAACATAACAGGAATGTACTACGCTTATAATTTAAGTTTATATTTTGATAGATATCATAAATAGCAAGCCATTAAGTGACATTTCTATAATGTTCTAGCATTTTTTTTTTAGAGAGAGAGAATCTTTTTTTTTCATTTTAAAGACTTTTATTTATGTATTTGAGAGACAGTGAGAGAGAGCACGAGAGGGGAGAAGGTTAGAGGGAGAAGCAGACTGCCCATGGAGCTGGGAGCCCAATGTGGGACTCGATCCCGGGACTCGGGGATCATGACCTGAGCTGAAGGCAGTTGCTTAACCAACTGAGCCACCCAGGTGCCCTGTTCTAGCATTTTTTAATAAAGAAAGGCCAGAATGAAGCATAATAAATTTTATACTATTAGTAGTTACAGCAATATAATCAATCAGGAAATTTACAGAATCAAGTGATTTTTATTTTTATCATATTCTTAGCTTGAGCTAAATCTCCTTCACCTGCCTGAATCCCAATACATTCAGAGTAGGTTAGAAATCACTGTGTTCTATACTAGGAAAGTCTCCTTAACCTCATGCAACGTTATGAGAAAAAGAATATCAGCAATCAAGGAGGAAAAAAAGTACAAATTTTATCATTTTGACATTTATCATATCACATTGAATCCCACATAGAAAGCTGTAACACCAAACATATTGACATTTTTTCAAAACTAAAACCCGTGTATTTACTCTTCCTAAGGTGATATTGAAACAAAATACAATCTAAGGGAGAAAATGCCTGTGAGCTCCAAAATCTAAAAGACCTAAGGAATATGATCCCTGAGTTAATTTTAAATGATAAAGGCTTCAAGCACATCTTTGAGAAGCAGGAATACACACACGCACACGGGAACTTATTCTGCAGATGTGCCATCACAAACACAAAAGTGACAAATGAACAAGTCTCGCTTCGGCAGGACTTCCACTATCGAAAAACGAAGGACTGAAAACAATACAAGTTATGATATATTTACGATTCAGAGACCAACAATTCATGCAATGCGGATTTTATAACAGGCTTGTTAATACTTCATTCAGTTTCTATAACATATATTATATTATATTAGTAATATTACATATTACTCTATTTCTTTTTCATGCACACACAACATACATATACAGAGAGAGAGAAGTTCATTTTTAAGAATTAGTTCATGTGTCTGTTGGGGCAGGAAGTGTGCAGTCTGTAGGACGGGCTGGCAGTGTGGAAACGCAGGTGAGTTCATATTATGGCTCGGGGTCCCGAGGCTGGCAACTCAGGGAGGGTTTCAATGTTGCACGTAAGATTCCTTCTTGCCCGCCCCCGCACCCTGCCCAGGAAACCTCAGTCTTTGTTCTTTAAGAACCTGAACAAAAGCTTTGCCTGTATTACAGAGGGTCATTTCCTTTATTTAAAGTCAGCTGATTGTAAATGTTAGTCACATCCAAAAAATACCTTCACAGCACTATCTGGACTAGCCTTTGACCAAGCCACTGGGAACAAGAGCCTCGCTAAATTGCCATACAAATCCAACCATCACAGAAGAAAGAACACAAGCTTTACATATCACTATATAGAAACTCCGAGACACCTCACAAGTAATTAGATTAATACGATAATTTAGCAAGGTCATTGAATTATTTAAAAATTGATTTCATTTCTATCCCCAAGAGATGGAAACCATTAATTTAGCAAGAGATTTAAACCTACCTCTTTCAGTTCTCAATAGATAAGGCTGACATAAAATCAGTGAAATTATAGAAACTGAAATGAAATATTAACAAGCCTAATATAAAATCTGCATTATATCTGTATTATATAAGTTGTATTTCTTTGTATGAATTATAAATACAGCACAACTTACATTGCTCTCAATCTCTTATTGTTTGAAAGAACAATGCTGCAAAAACTTAACTTGTTCCTTCGCCACTGTTGTATTTATAAAGTATATCTGTGCAATAAATTCCTACAAGAAAGACCATTGTGCCAAAGGGTAAATGCATTCTTTATCTTCATTAATATTGATGGATTTCTTCACATATGGGATGCACAATTTTTCACTCCCTTCAAAGATGTACAAGAGTGCTTTTACTTGCTCATACCCTCGTTAACGCTGTAGGTTATTGAATTTTGGATTTTTATTAATCTGATAATTGGAAAGTACAGACTCATAGTGCTTCTAATTAGAATTTCTGTCATACTGAGTATGAGCACATTTTCACACATCTAAGGAACATTTCTCTGTGAAATATGTGTTCATGTCTATTGCCTATTTGTCTATAATATTTTACTCCTTTACTTTTTTGTATCTCAAAGATATCCATACACATCAAGGACATGAGACCTTTGTGTACAATACTGTGCATATATTTCCCCATTTTGTCACACAGTTTTTGTCTTTGTCTATGGTATTTTTGTCAATCCTAGCTTTCTCATCTTCTTTGTATATTGTAAACCACACAGGTTTTTTCGAACCTCATCTAGCTTTTGATTTATACTTGAACTTTGCCACCTTGACATTATAAAAAAAAACAGTCCACATTAGCTTACAGTTTTCATTTTTACTTTCAAATCACTGAGGTAATTGGAGTGTAAATGTTGATTTGACCTTATTTGGGGGGGTTGGACGAGACAACTCTCCCTTACAAAAGAATTCTAGATAAGATTGTTGAGACAACTCCTCCAGAGGCAGAGCTCAATCCTTTTCCTTTTAATGTGAGCCAGTCTCAGTGGCTTGCTTCCAGACTGACTGAGTACAGAAAGGAAAAAACGCGTCGACTGTACTATGAGAAATCTGGTAAATGTTATCTGTTGTTCCCAACAGGATGTGTTGAGGAAGGAAGTTCTCACCTCCGGAGACTTCCTCCCAAAACCCACAAATGCAGTTTAATCATCAGCAGGACAGCAGACAGACCTCAACAGGTGAATCTTACTTATACCCCTGGACTTCATTCAACACCGTTACAACAGACAGACAATCAGGCAAGACCCCGTTTTTCACAGACCGGGAGAGAGCGTGGAGGTATGGAGACCAAATGCCATGTGGGCCCAGAGGAAACAGGAATCCAGCCGGAGCTCAGTGTGGCCCTATTAGATTTAACAGATGCACATGGCAGTGCAGACACACGGGGGAGACACAGCCAGAACTCACACTCTCGTCACCACATCTCTGTGACTCTAAACTTATTCTGAAATAGTTTTGCGGGGGCGCCTGGGTGGCTCCATTGGTTAAGCATCTGCCTTTGGCTCAGTCTGAGGTCGGGATCCTGGGGTCCTGGGATGGAGCTCTGTGCTGTCAGGCTCCGTGCTCAGCAGGAAGTCTGCTTCTCCCTCTCTCCCCTGCTATCCCCCACCGCCATGCTCTCATTGGCTCTCTTTCTCTCAAATGAATAAATAAAAAATCTTTTTAAAAAAGTTTTTTTTTTTTTAAAGACTATTTTCACCCACCTCTCTCCCTTGGTTGAGAAATTTCTTCCTCTCTCTTTTTTTTTTTTTAAAGATTTTATTTATTTATTTGATAGACAGAGATCACAAGCAGGCAGAGAAGCAGGTAGAGAGAGAGGAAGAGGCAGGCTCCCTGCTGAGCAGAGAGCCTGATGTGGGGCTTGATCCCAGGACCCTGGGACCAGGACCTGAGCTGAAGGCAGAGGCTCTAACCCACTGAGCCACCCAGGTGCCCCAATGGTTGAGAAATTTCTTATACCACACTCTGAAATACTGTATTTACTTGAGTCTATTTTGGTAGGTTTGGATCTACAGGGTTTCTTTGCTCTGTCTGCATCTGCATAGAATTCAACTAAACAATGAATTCCTGAGACTCTGTGGTATGTTTTAATACGTGAGGAATTAGGACTCTGGTTCTGCTCTTCCCTCGTTTATCCATATGACTGCGAGAATCCACTCACCAAGTTCCAGAAAATAAAACTATTGATATTTTTATCAGTCCTGGTTTACATGTATAAACATAAGTAGGGAGAGCTGGTAACATTAATATATTGAGAATATTTACTCACTGCCTATTTTTTGCATGTATACAGGCCTAATTTTAGGTCCCAATTATATTTAAGAAGTTTTTCATATCAGTATTTGGTATAGCTTATTACATTTATTTCCGTGTATTTTAATTTTCTCACGTTGACATATTTTTTTTCCTTTATATACTGCAACCTGTTATTATTGCTAAATATCTGTATGCTAACATTCTGTTCTCTATTTTTTTAAAGTTCTCTTATTGTTTATAGTAGACTGACGGTGGATTGTTGTTTTTTAAATAGAATACAATCATATAATTATAAAAAATAGTAATGGGGTGCCTGGGTGGCCCAGTTGGTTAAATATCCAACTCTTGATTTCAGCTCAAGTCTGGGTCATGGGATAGAGCCCTGCATAGGGGCTGCTCACAATAAGGGTGGACCCTGCTTGAGATTCTCTCTCTCCCTCTCCCTCTGCCTCTGCCCTTCCCCCTAGCCCTGCTTTCTCTTTCTTAAAAAAAAAAAAAAAAGTAGAAATAGTTTTACCTATACCCTTCCCAACTTCCATTTTATCCTTCTTGGTTAATATCTTTGTTAATACTTCCATTAGAGTTGAAAATATTAATGGTAATGGGGATGCTCCTGTCTATTTTCTGGCTTTAGTCATTATAAATCCACATTTTGCCTTTCAGTGGGGTAAATCTTTGCTGTGACATGTATGTGTGTGTTTAAGATATTTTTATTGCTACCTATTTTATTGACTGTGGGGTTTTTTTTTTAGTGTTTTTCTTAAATCAAGAGGAACATAACTTGAAAAATTTCAAATGCCTTGTTAAGCCCTGTGGAGGTCGTAATTCCGTAGTGTTTCTCCTTAGATCTGTGACTAAGATCACATTAGATATCTCTAGTGCAGCAGAGAAAATCCCCTCAGCCTCTCTGTGCGCTCTCAACCTGCCACCAGGACCAACAACAGGCATTTCACTGAGGTTTGAGAGGCTGCTGGGGGCCTGGGCAGTGGGCCTCTCACTACCCCCACTGGGGCACCCATAAGAACAGATATGTACTTACGCATGCTCAGCCTAGAAATGCTGGGGACTTGGGACCAGTGCGTTACCCCTTTGATTAATGGAGCATGAGAACTGATGATAAATATCCCCATTTTCTTGCCTTAAACAGGCAAGGCACAAAAGACATATTTCATGACATTCCTGAGAAGGTCTTTAGGGTCAAGAAACTGGGGGCCATAGGCAATGACCAAATAAATAGCATGTGCCCCCGCACACCCCCATCCATCTTCATCCTTCAGTTCTCACTCCTGCTCCCTGGGGTCACATTCCCCTACTAAAAGATTCATTTTGCAGGAAACCAGAATAAGATAATGATAAATCATACACATGCATTTTCTAACACTCCTATATTAGTACATGTCGATAAACTTAAAAAAGTAATAGAAATTAGACACACAAGGGCTTGTCAATTCTAAGTGGATATAATAAATGGACAATAGGATATCATTATATAAAGAGAACTCTGGGGTGGACACAAATATTTGAGAAATGTTAGCACGAAAATGAATAAGAGTAAATGGAAAATGGCACAGAGTCACAAGGCAGAAGCCCAAGTCACTGGAGTAAAGATATCTAGGGGATAGGCTAAGACAAGAGAATTTGAGGAAACACACAGCCTTCCTGCTGCAGGGACAGAATCCTGCAAGGTGCCTCCTCCTCTGTGATCCAGCTCTTGACTGGCAGTCCGGGCTCAGTCCCACTGGTCATGTGCCCGTGACCCAGCTGCGAGACCATCCGGGGAGCACATTTCCGTAATAGGAGGCAGGTTCTCCTTCTCCAAAGATCCCGAAGTTGAAGGATTTCCAAAAATAGAAAAGAGATTCATACGCTTTGGCACCTACTGAAATAATTCAGTGTTTTACTTTTTTCGGGGTCCATGTGTTGTTATTGGGGTTACGCTAACCTTTAAAGTAAGTTGGAAAATTTTATATTCTCTGGAGCGGTTACAGGACACGGGGATTTTCTGGTCTCTGCAGGTTTGGTGGGATTCACTTTTAAACTACCTGTGCCCACGGCCATCTGGGGGACACAGCTCTTTGAACACCTTCCCAATCTTTATTATAGTTATTCGTCTGTTAAGGTTCCCATTTCTTGAGTCAATTCTGGGTATTGATATTTTCTAATAAAACCATTCGTTTAGAGAGAGGATCTGAGGGAATAAGTAGGAGAAGAGTTGTGAGGAAGGAAATAATTAACAGCTTCACAAGCAGCAGGTGAATTTAAAACGTTCAGCATGGAAAATATTTCCATTAAGTGAACTATTAATTCTTTTTAAACTTAAGGAAAGGAATTTCATTAGCAAAACAAAGCAACCGATCAGGGAAGATGGTAGCACCGACGGTGACAATGGGGGGGGGTGTGACACGGGGGGCTGCATTCAGTTCTGGTTACCTCTAAGTAAAAACAGAAGCGAAGAACCTAGCTGGTCACTACAGGATCAGGGGAACTCATGCTCTGACCACAGGCTGGGAGAGGCGGGCAGTGGAGAGTAAAAAGGTCGGCCGTAGGGCGGACAGATTAGTGGGTGAGGTAAAGTCACAGGGCAAGATCAGGTGCGCAGGTGAAGGTGTTCGCCTTTTCTTGTGATACCAAAACTGTGACATTCAGACCTCAAGAGACACCCTTCCTTCCGGTAAGCAGGACTGGGTGCAGGAGCTCTCATGGCCATCATCCGTGTGAGCAACCTGCTGTAGTCTGAACCGTTGTGTCCCCCAAAATTCACTGCTTGGAATTCCAATCCCAGCGTGGTGGTGTTAGGAGGTGGAGACGTTGGGAGGGCTCAGGTCATGTGGGTGGCACCCGTGCCCTTATAGAAGAGATCCCGCAGAGCTCCAGCCCCTTCCACCAGGGCGGGATGCAGGGAGAAGGTGCTGGCCATGAACCAGAAAGAGGGCGCTCACCTGAAGGTGACCTTCAGCTTGGCTCTCCGGTTCTTCAGAATTGTGAGAAAGAAATTTCTGGTTTTTATAAGCCACCCACTTTGTGGTTTGTTAGACTAGCTTGAATGGACAGAGATAATACAGCACATGCCATTTTCTCTCTCGGCCTATTTCTTTTCCTAGCTACAGATTTCACATCCTCTGAGATTCTTTTGATTTACTATGCATTTTCTCAGAATGCAGTAATACAGTACAGAAAGCCCAGCTTCACCATCATTTTGTTCAAATGCCAGAAAATGTATGCATGTATTTAATACATATACATATATAAAATCTATATATCTATATACACTATATATGGCATTTTTTACAAAACATTCTGGAACTCTCACTCTGTGTGCCTAAATAATTTTTCTCTACAGCATATCCAAATTACTGAAAGCCTAACTCTGGTCCCACAAGTCTCATATTTATAAACACAGGTGATTCATCTCTACATCCGTTGTCAAGTACTGCTTCTTACAAACATGTCCTCAAGAACGAACGAGTGCATAAAGATAAGGCAGTAAAGGAGGAGTTCTATAAGTAGAACTTGCTGCTAGCTTTATATGAAACGGACCATACCTGAGGAAACAAATGAATAGTTAAAAACTAGTAACTGTCACTCAAAAATGGCTTTCCACAGTTCTCCTGGCACTACAGCTAATGAATATTTATCAACAACCACCACAATGCAAAACAAAACAAAAACCAAAGAAAAACAAAAAGGTGACCCCGAATAAAAAGTGAAAAATAACTTCTCACAAAACTTGAGTGCCTGTGAGGTGATTCATCACAGCAGGTAAGATTGGCGTGTTCCCCACTTCCCAGCCGAGCAGTTGGGGGACCTCCACAAATACCCTGGATTAAAAATAAAAAGGGTTCGAGAGATATAAAGAACTTTCTTCATCATCATCAATGTCCACAATATCCATCCGTGTTTCCAGAACGTCCTCTGGTGAAGCTAAAATGTTAAAAACCATGTTTCCAACCATACTCCTCAAAGGAAAAACAAGCCTTAAATGAAAAGTGGATAAAATCAGACACAAACCAAGACCTCGTTGGAATTAACGGTTTCTGGAAGGACAAGAACGAACAGTGCAGAGGAGGAAGAGGATCCAGAGAACTGCAAGGAGGTGAGGTTGAAGGAGGTGTGAGTGAGAGCGAACACATATGCTCAAGGTAATTAAGTGTGGGAGGGAACTTGAGCAGCTAATCTGGTTATTTCTCCTCTGCTCCTACGAGGTAGTAGGTGTCAGGGCTATTTCTCCTAAGTTTAATGTGTGGGTGTAGCCAGGGAGTACTGAGAGGGAGGTAAGTGTTCCAGTTAACAACTAACTGCTAGATATCAGCTCACTTCAAACACATAGACTTACAGACGGCCAACAGACATATGAAAGGAGGCTCCACATCACTCATCAGTGAACTGCAAATCAAAACCACAGTGAGGTCCCGCCTCACACCTGTCAGAATGGCTAAAATTAACAAGTCAGGAAACAACAAATGCTGGTGAGGATGTGGAGAAAAGGAAACTCTCACTGTTGGTGGGAATGTAGGCTGGTGCAGCCACTCTGGAAAACAGCATGGAGGTTCCACCAAAAGTTGAAAATAGAGCTACCCTCTGACCCAGCAACCATACTACTGGGTATTTACCCAAAGGATACAAAAATACCCATTCAAAAGGGATACATGCAACCCAATATTTATAGCAACATTATCAACAACAGCCAAATTATGGGAATAGCCCAAATGTCCTTTGACTGATGAAGGGATAAAAAAGAGGTGGCATATGGAATATTACTCAGCCATAAAAAAATGAATGAAATAAAACACACAGAAGGCAGATCAGGGATAAGGGATATCTTCCAGGGACACCTCCTCTGAAAGCACATTCTCTTCCTCTCACCAACCAATTACCAGAGTTAAACCACACTGAATAGAGCAAACATTCAAAGCCATGGAAAACCATAGACTACTTGGGGACCTCCAACACTACAAAAAATTTCTTAAAGATATATTAAATCCTTAGACTGAAAAAAAAAAACCTCTTGAAATATACGTAGTGACAAATTATAATCTTAATAAATTTCATGTATTTGAAATCATACTATAAATGTTTCTTGGCCACCATGGAATTAATCTAAAATTAATCTAAAATTCATAAATTGAATTCAATTTGGTTGATAGATTAAATTGATCTATAGATTAAGTACAATCCCAACCATAACACCGGCAGGCTTTTTGTGGAAATTAGCATAATGATTCTTAAAATTACACAGAAATTCAAGAACCTAGTATAGCCAAAGACAGAAGAAAAAAAATCAGTCTATCCTCAAGCCTTACGATAAAGCTATAAAATCAAGACAATGTGGCAATCACACTTCTGGGTATATATATCCAAAGGTACTGAAACCAGGATTTCAAGGAGATACTCACATTCCTACGTTCATTGCAGCATTATTCACAACAGCCAAGATATGAAAGCAATCTAAGTATCCATCCACAAAAGAATGGATAAAGAAAATGGATAAAGAAAGCATATATAGTATATATATACATATATATACTTTATATATGTATATATTTATATATACATATACTATATGCATATACTTATATATATACTATATGCAGTGTGTGTATATATATATATATATATATATATAAAAGACACCCAGACAGCCTGTATATGTATGTGTATGTATATATGTGTGTATACACACACACACACACACACACACACTCACACACACACACATATATAGATATATCTATATCTATATCTATATCTATATCTATATCTATATCTATATGTATTCAGCCTTACAAAGGAAGGAATCCTGACATCTGCAACCATATGAATGAACCTGGAGATCATTGTGCTCAGTGAGATAAGCCAGACACAGAGCAACAACTAAAATGTGATGCCATTTATATGAGGACTCTAAAATAGTCACACTCCTAGAAACAGTGTGGACTGGTGATTGTCAGGGGCTAGAAGGGGAAACACAGATACCTTAGTCAAGGGGTACAAAATTTCAATTAGACAAGATAAGTCCTAGAGATCCACACACAGCATCATGCCACAGTTAAGAACACTGTGTTATATACTTAAAACTTTGCTGATGGCATAGACTTTACGTTAAATATTGTCAAAACTAAAAATAACAGTAATGATAATGAAGGCGGCAGTCAACTTTGGAGATGATGGATATTTTTACGGCCTCGGTTGTGATGATGGGTTTCACAGGTAAATACGTATTCCTGACTCGTCAGACTCTATACATTAAATATGCCCAGCTTTTTTTATGCGATCTGCCTCAAAAAAAATGGATTTTGAAAAGACAATATGGTACAAGTATGAAGATTTAAGTAGAGATCAATGGAAAATAAGAGAGTCCAGAAATAGACCCACATGTACGTGTTCTTTTTTTTATCAAAAGTACCAAATCAGTTCAATAGGCAAAGGAAAGTCTTTTTGATAAGCAGTGAGGGATAACCTTTAAATATTAATGGGAAGAATAAATCTTACTAATGGATAAACAAATTGTGGTCTATCCGTACAACAGAATATTATGCAGCCATAAGAATGACTGAGCGCCGACACAGCGTGCAATGGGGACAAACCTCATAGTCGTGCCAACCACAAGCAGTCACGCAGTAAAGGTCACATAGTCTATGACTGCATTTGTAGGAAACATCCAGAACAGCCAAAGCCACAGAGACAGGTAGGTGGTTGCTGGTTGCTGGGGAAAGAATCGCAGACGCAGCTGAGTAATGGCTGGGAGTGTCCTTTTGGGGTGAAGAAAAATGGTTGGATGCGGAGCGGACTTGGTGGTTATAAACCATTGTCGGTGCACTTTCACGTTATAAGAATTTCACCTCAGCTAGGAAAATAAATCTTTGCTCCTTCTTCACACCCACAGAGGAATTAATATAATATAGACCTCATTATAAATCTAAACTTGTACAGGCACCCCAAGAAAATTTGGGAGACTATCTTCATGACTGGAGGATGAGCAAACTTTCTTAAGAGACATCACAGAAATCAGACACAGTAAAAGAAAAGAAATAATGAGACTTTAACAAAATTAAAACTTTGGTCACTGAAAGTCATGAAGCATAATTGTGTAAGAAAAACATGATTGTGCAAGGAAAAGAGAGAGAGAGAGAGAGAGAGGCAAACCAAGAAACAGACTCTTCACTACAGAGAACACACTGATGATCACACGAGGGGAAGGGGTGGGGGCGGTTTGAACAGGCGATGGCGATGGAGGCTGCACCTGTCGTGAGGAGCATGGGTGACGTATGCTAGCGCTGAATCACTGCATTGTACACCTGAAACTAATATTACACTGCATGTCAACTAACTGGAATTAGAATAAAAACTTTGAAAACAATAAAAAATAAACTTATGTGTAGTAGTATGTTAAAAATGATTATGCAAGCCTCAGACTTGAAGAAAAGATTCACAAATTATGTCTCTGACAAAAAATAGGTATTCAGGATATATAAAGAGCTTGAAGTGTGATGTTCAAAAAAGACAACCCAATTAAAAAATTAGAAAAGAGGGGTGCCTGGGTGGCTCAGTGGGTTAAGCCTCTGCCTTCGGCTCAGGTCATGATCCCAGGGTCCTGGGATCGAGCCCCGCATCGGGCTTTCTGCTCAGCAGGGAGCCTGCTTCCTCCTCTCTCTCTGCCTGCCTCTCTGCCTACTTGTGATCTCTGTCAAATAAATAAATAAAATCTTAAAAAAAAATAGAAAAGAGTTAGTCAAATGAGCAAAAAACATGTGAAAAAGTGCACATTACCGCTCAGCATAAAAATGGAAATTAAAACTGCTGAAGTATCACTAGAGCATCATTTCTGAACACCGAGTGTGGTTGAAGATTTCAACGACTGCAATGGTATAACCACTTCAGAAAAAGATCTGGCAGTTTCTCATCTACACAGACGTGCTCTGGAAGCCAGCAATTCCAGTCCTAGGGACTTACTTCAGAGAAATGAAAACATGTTCAGAAAAAAGACCAAGGAACAATCCTGACGTCCATCGGTGTGACAATCAGTGGATACACTGCAATAGTCATGCAATGAACACTGCTCAGGACAACGACGAAACCAGCGCCACCTGCTGATACACGCAACATTGGGGGGAAATCTCAAAAACATTATGCTTTGTGCAGAGCCACAAAACTAATCTGTAGCAGAAAAATAAATCAAAAGAGCAGCTGCCTTTGGAGAGTGAGAACGGATATGTACTTGGAAGAGCCACAAGGAACCTTCCGGAAGTGGCGGCGGTCTCCTGTAGGTTAGCAGATGTTCAGATTATCCCCGTGCTCATGCGTGCAACACCTGGACACGGCAATGAAATATGCGCATTTGTTTGTATAGACATTTTCTGCAGAAGACATGGAACTCTAGTTAATGATGGGCATGCTGGAAAACGCAAAGTGCACTGTCCTGATATTTGTTATTTAGGTGGAAATTATTAAAAAGCTGGTGACCGGTGGGTAGCTGGACGGATAGCAGCTGTACATACAGACAGACACCTCATAAAATGAGCCTCGTACACTGTTCCTAGCAGAGACGAGGTGGCTGGAAACTTTGTCTAAGCATGTAAGGAAGAAATAATGGCAATTTTATGGCCATGCTTCCCAATCTCATAAAAGAGGACTGATTATCTGAGGAGAGTATAAACTTGACATCCAAACTTCACAAGGATTAAAAGTACATATGCACCAATCTCTCCCACGAATATATATGCGGAATTCCTGAACACAGTATTGGCGTATCAAATACAGCAATATAAAGGAGAATACTACATCACATATCCAAATTCAAATATCCAGATCCAAAGAAACAAAGGCTGATTACACACATAATAAATATTAATAATGGGATATTTAAAAAAGTAATGCATAGCTTTGATGAGAGTGTGGTTTGTCTTCCTCCCTGTTTTTATCTTATTTTATTTTCCCTTCCCCTCCCCTATGTTCATCTCTTTGTTTCTTCCAACCCACATGGGTGAAGTCATATGATATTTGTCTTTCTCTGACTGACTTATTCCTCTTGAAACCTTCATACACAAATATTGGTATTTTAACGGACACAAGTTTTTTATAAAGAGTAATTTGGGAGTATTTAACAAAAGTGGCTTTAAAATGTACATATATATTAACTTTACATATCTCCTGCTTATCATATATCATGAGAAACTATGTAATTTTTACAAATAAAACAGAACTTCTGAAGGTGCCTTTATATACTGAATGTCAATGGAATATCAAGCACTATGAGCACATTTTATAAGTTTTAACTCACAATAATAGAATAATTACATATTGTCCCCCATTGACTTTTAGGATTAAGCTGATTTCCTGATTCTAACCAAAAAGAAAGCTACGAACTCAAAGAATCATATATGTATATATTTCATAGAATATGTACATATATTTAAAAAGATCTTTCAAAGATGATAGTTATTGAAGAATTCTTCTAGCAATCGTAATAACTCTAAAGACTAGACCAGGAAAATATAATTAAAAACAAAATTTCCTTTCACATCAGAAATATTCTCCACAAAGGCAGAAAAGAAGGAAAACAACTGTATCATTAATAGGCATTAAACTAGAATGTGATGCATCCCAGATCATTTGCTGAGAAGCTGGAGAAAGAAACTGCAGCCTTAGAGAGAACCAACTGGATACAACCCATTCTGCACGTCCTCCAGATGGAGACTAACTAGCCTTCAAACAGAAGCACTCAGCACCGCCACTTGTCACACAGAGCTCGTCCTAAGTCCCCCTGTTAGCTCACTCGCCATCTGTGTGGGCTACTCGGCTTTATCCAGCGGAAAATTACACTTCTCCTATCTTGCCAGTAAGAGTCAGTTTTGCAACTTGGAGCAAGGTGCCCACTAAAGTTGGTTCCTACACTTCCACGGAAGCCGGGAGGTGGTGTTCTATCTCCCTTGCTGCATTTCAAAGGGCATTCCCCCATGTCCTTGAGAAAGACATTCTTGGACAGTATAACTGGCAAGAGGTCTGTATAAAGATTTACATCCCAAAGAGGCAGTGAAAGAATTTACAGCTACAAGTTATCTAAAGAAAATGCTGTAAGAAAAGAGGAGGGAGCAATCTCTCTCTCTTTGCACCAAAGAAATCAAATTTTTTTTTTCTTTTTTGATTTGTATTTACCCTTACTGGTTATCAGCAGGCTGTGCTTTTTTTTTTTTTTTTTTTTCTCTCAGAGGCTATTAAGAAGGGCCTGAAAAATATAGACTCATATTCGTAATCTTCCCAAATGATTTCTTCTTGGCAAGTTATTTTTCCACATCAATGCCAGCTAACCTTCCATCTTCTCAATCAAATGAAATTGAAAAAAAGGAAACCAGAGATTTAATAGATCTTTAACATCTGTGGTCCCCCGAAGGCTCAAAACCGTTTCTCTCATTTTTTCCTAATTTTAAAAATTCTGCTTAGTATTTCCCATTTAGTCACCTGTACTTCTCAGAAAAGCAAGGAACTACTTGAGAAATATTATTTATCTAATATTGAGCATCAAATGTGAAGCTGACAGATCTTTAACTCACTCAAGAACAGGAAAAAGGAGTCCAGGTTCAAGTTAGCTTCAGAGTGAACGACAGATACCACAGAAGAACTCTGAGTAAAAGTGGTCTTTCTAATGCAAAAAGCCAAATTAAGCATTTACTTAGAAAATTCTTCTACTTTCTATTATAGTTGGGTAGAACTCACAACACATGTATGACCAAAACAAGCTCAAGCTTTATAAAAGTCTCAAATTCTGCTTTAATTGTTCTAATAGACAAATTCCTAGGTTTGTTCTGCTGTCAAGAAATGAAACATATGTGTTACAATATTCTCCACAACACATACTGTGATGACAACTACTATGTATTAAGTGTTTTCTCCTCCTAATCTTTTGCAGACATGTCATGCTGTTTCAGCTCCATCATCACCATGTGCAGCGGGCGCTACTATCCTGACTTCATAGGTGAGCAAAGAGAAAACAGAGAGTAAACAGAATCCAGTTCATACGACTCTCATGACAAACGTGGAAAGATACACATGCACACACGCACGTTTATTCCTCACAGCACTGTCTGTAGTAGCGGAGGATGAGAAATCAAAATGTTTGTCCGCAGTTGTTCTCTGTCCCAAAAGATTTTATGTTCTTACAGAAAGAAATGAGAATAGTTTCTATAATGAAATGGAATGGTCCTCCAGACCAGGATCTTCCTTCTGGTAGGTCCTCCAAGAACTTCTCATTGCAAATAGCAAGACCCAGAAGCGTGATAAAAGTGAAAGTATGATATCCTTTTTTAAGTAGGGGAATGTTATATACACAAAATTTATAATACATATAATCAAATTATATATAGTGGAGTTATACTGTACACTTATTTTATATGAATATATGTATAATTATTACATAATATTGATCCTACTTAATAAAATGTACCAAATAATTAACAATTATTCATATGTGCATCTGCATATTGAATATATAAAATTTATATAAATATATTTGTATGTATGAATTTATTAGTACATGTATTAGACGTCTCTCAAAGAATGTACCAAAAAGTGATTAATGTTAATAACCTGTAAGAAAAGAATTTGGTGGATGGCATCTGACAGTGGTATGAAGACTTTTCCCTCAATATCCAATTATATCTCTGAAATATTGAGCCATGTGAATTTATCACTAATTTAAAAGCTAACCAAATTTAATAATAAATAAGATATATAATATATATAATGAAAATAAAGAGGAAAATGACCTAAGTTTTTCACTCGTAAGCCTGTGCTCTTTACATGGCATATATATATATATATATACCCATGGGTATTGTGAAGAATCATATAATCTAAATTAATACATTATTTCAAGTTCCAATCATTCCCACCCCCATCAGTCTAATTGCTACATCCTAAATATTATCAGGGTTTGATGTTCCAGGAATACCTGGCATCCCCATTGTTTTTCAGACACATTGCTGAAAGCACAATGATAGTCAGTCTATCTTACACCAGCAAATGTATAATGAGCATGAATTCATCAGGAAAAATTCCCTTCTCTGAAAATAAAAATCTCTCCCTGAGTCCAATCTATGAGCAGCAATGCCTCTTCTCCAGGGGCAGTTCAGAACTATGCTGGAAAGATATCATATTTAAATGCATGTCGCTCCCAAAAGACACACATTCTTAGTTTTTATTTGTACCTAAAAAACAGAGTGAAATCACAGTCCAGTTTTTGTTAGCTGCGACCATTTCACTTCATCTGGAGTCGATCCGGGTGATGGCTAAGCCGGCCGTAACAAACACCGTCCATCGGACGCCACCTGGCCGCTGACACTGATGGATGGGAATTCATGATTCTGCATATTCAGGGGAAACCATCGGCTCATGATCCTGCATCAGAATCAGGTAACTTGGATAAACTCGCTCCCACCCACAGTCCAGGGATGCTGCCAGATGGACTCTATAGGTGTTACCAATTACTTACAGATGTACTGCAGAAATACTTAAGACAGATTTTATATATATATTTTTTTAAACATATATATTTAAAAATATATATGTATTTATATATATATTAAATATATATATATATATATATAGTTTTTATCTACATCACTGTGACCCAACATGTAGTGATGACAATTTCTGTTTAAGTAGCCGTTGTTAAAAAAGAAATACAAAAGAAAAATCTTTCCTGTTTTTGAGAGAGGCTTTTAAACAGCGCGCTCTCACTGGTCAGTCTGTGTGTGAGAGCGCATGTGCTCTAGAAAGAAAGAATCTGTGTTCATCCATGACGCTTTATATAAGGAACATCGTGTACAAAAGGAAACAACATGGTGACATAAGAGAAAACACCAGAAACCATAGATTCGAGGGGTCTACTTTTTGGCTTTGCCATTCGCTAGTTAGGTGTCCCTTGAAAAGCGAAAACATTATGATACTCTGAGATACATCAAGACTGAATTTTCATCAGGAACCACCAGGCTTCCCCACCATGTCTGTCAACAGCATGCTGGGACTCCGCTATTCCTTACAGGAAAATCTTGAACTTAACCAGAGCTTGTTAAGAGGGATGGGATTTTCTGCATCCCAGGCGTTTTTCTTCACATGTCTTGGGAAAGCTGCAGAGATCTGAGGGTCGTTTTTAGAGACATGATTGCACCAGAAAGACAAAGGAAGGGGACCTGCCCTTGAGCAGGGGTGGAGCTCTGCGCTGGGCCAGAGAGGCAGAGGTAGGAAGGGAAGGCAAGACAGAAGGAACACCACCGAAACTGCAGGCATGCTGAGGGAGAATTCCAGAATGTTCAGACTCCAGCTTCGCCAGCACAGGCGCTATGGGATGTGAGAGGAGGGAAGAAGCATCCACACCACAAGGGAGTGAAGACGACTGGACTCGGGAGCCTCCCCCCCACACTCAGGAGCATTCGTGAGTGCACCTGCCGCCCGTCTACACGCGCTACCTGCACTCGGACGTCCACTCGCTCACACAGACCAGGAGAAGCAGGCTATGTTGAAAGAGTGAGCATTTGTTGAAGGAAATGGAGTTAGTCTGACACAGCATTTTAAGCAACAACACCAAAATACCTTAGAGGAAGACGGCAACAGTTTTAAAGTAGGTGGAATCACATCTCCTCTTTGCACATTGAAACTGTAAATGCGAACCATGTCAGTCATGTCACAGTATTGCACTGAGACTTTGTTTCCTGCAGAACCACAATATTAAATATTTGCTCTGCTGTCCTTAGGAGAAAGGGTTGATAATCTGAGGAGAAAATGCCATCTTTTAAACATGACACTGCGAACTGATGCGTGTTCTACTAACGTAAGCACTTATAATCATCAGGGATCCAGGTGAAGAATGTACATTTCAATCTTCTGAATCCAAGAGTATAAAAATAACTCAATAGAACAAATAAAAAATGCAATTTCACTTATTTCTAGCTCAGATTCTTAAAAACAATATAGTAGAACTAAACATTAGCGAGATTTCTTTTCTCATCAGGAAAAGTGTAATAATACAACATGTCACTTCTTATCTCTTTTTCACGCATTTGCATACTACAACCTCCACAATAAAAATTTAAGGAAATGAAAATAAAAGCAGAATAGAAACTGAATGTTTTACTACCCAAAATGGACTTCCAGCAAAAAACCCAAAGGCGTTGCTAATTCTAAGCTCTTAACCCACCAAACATCAAGTCTTCTTAACATCCCATAGTTTGCAAGTCAATAAGCATGGTAGCATAAACGGAGGAGCATTTCAAAACCCCCAAATACAACCTGTCTGGACATCTGGATTTGGTTCCTTTAATGCAGGGTCCTAACACTGGTATTTTGAAATTTCTAATGTGCACTGGTGATCAGAACCGCCAAATTCAATGACACTAGGTGTTTCCTGTCTCTTTGGTCCTTGATGCTGATTTGCTTTCTTACTAAACAAGTCCCCACCTGAGCACTGAAAGCTTCAATCCCTTCTGACTTCAGCCTAATTTCAACCTGGTGTACACTGGATGTCCTCTGATTACTTAAAATAATGCAGACTTCAATACCGCACAAGTCTCCCTCAGCCTCAAACTTCTTGCTTAAAGTCAGATCATTCCAACCTAGTAAAACAAAACAAAACAAAAAACCCCACCTTTTTCCAAACTCTGTCATTTGACAGCATTTTTTTTTTAAGATTTTATTTACTTATTTGACAGACAGAGATCACAAGTAGGCAGAGAGGCAGTCAGAGAGAGGAGGAAGCAGGCTCCCTGTGGAGCAGAGAGCCCAATGTGGGGCTCGATCCCAGGACCCTGGGATCATGACCTGAGCCGAAGGCAGAGGCTTTAACCCGCTGAGCCATCCAGGTGCCCCACTGACAGCATTTTAATATCACTTAAATATTTGCTTGGTTCCATCTCAGGTAACAGAGTATCCATATCTCCTGGGTGGGGGGTGGAAAGGATCCCGTAAAAAATATCTAAACATGATAGATACAATGTAAAAATAAGCATATTTTAAATTCATGCCTAATCAGGTAAGAATTAAAAGAAATCTCTGGAGGGTAACAATGAAGCAAAAGCAGAATCCAGAGGTAAAAGAAAACCCTGAAGTCAGTGAATGCGCTACAGAGAAGAGAAGGTAAAGCAAAGAGGCCGCAGAGGGACGGATTATGTCTGAGATTTCTCAGTAAGCCTGACCCCGGAAGGAGTGGGATGTCAGGGGAAGGACAGAGCAAACGGAGAACAGAGGCCCTGGCTGGTCTCGAGTGTGGGCTGAGGGAAACGACGGTGCCCTTTCAGGACCATAATTCACGCAACACTCCTGTGCGTTGGTTGAGTGTTGAATTCCAAAGACACAGTCGCAAAAATACCATGTCACGGATTAGGCCTAAATCTGCCCGCCCTTAGTGGCTGCCAAAGACTCAGCAGAAAAGCACTCCTCAGAGAAAAAGTACATCGTGTCAAGTCTCCAAGAATAAATACGGCATAAGTAATCGAATAATAATCCCACAGAAATGCCAGAAAGATCGTCACAGTGTCATATATAATGACTACGTACCTCTGTTATTAAGTTAATATAAAATATTAAAAATAGGATTTTATTCGAAATTATATATTATTCTGCAGTACTGGCTTTTCTGTACATCAGTACTATTATTTAAACAACATTAAGACAGTGGCAATTAGTAATAATAAAAGGATTAATTTATAAATATGTGGGAAAATATAGCAGTATTTTATATTTCTCTCTATCCTCTGATGCAGAGATGTGTCTAGTCTTTAAACTCCTCATGGATATTTAAAATGTATAAGCTATATCCTTGTACATTCTTAAGACATATAAATGTATGTCTTTTTTTAAAAAGACTTTATTTGAGAGAGAGAAAGAGAGCAGAAGCAGGAGGAGGGCAGAGGCAAAGGGAGAAGCAGACTCCTCACTGAGCAGGGAGCGGACATGGGGCTCGATCCCAGGATCCTGAGATCATGACCCAAGACTAAGACAGACACTTAATGGACTGAGCTACCCAGGTGTTCCTAAATGCATGCCTTTTTAAAGTAATTTAAATACAACAGAACTAATCGAGTATTTAACAACAATATAACAACGATATATTTCTCGCTGTCCCATGATCTGGTGGAAAGCTTCCTCTAGTTCCTTTCATAGGAGCTTAGGGTCTCCAGTGTTTCTTTTATATGGTGGTAAAACTGAAAGGAGTCCAACATCAAATTGCAGTGGACATCCAGCTCTGCTCTGAAAAGGCCGCATTAACTGATTCCTGGCATTGGTCCAATGGGATGACGTCAAGCCAGATCAACCTCATAAAAGCATCTGAGCATCAAATACCTAGGAATTTACTTACTAGCAACACCCTATTTTTTGATGAGTAGGAATTAGTCTCCAGATCTCCAGACAACGTCCATCCACTTTGTATCTACAAACTCGTCATCGTGGTCAAAGAGCTGTTTGTCAGTCAGATCTGCACCAAAATCCACCACACAGACATCCAGCAACCCTTTGTAAACACTCCGAACCACACTGGCTGTCTACACTACACTAGACGTGAAGCCCACTCTTTCTCAGAGAACATGGCTTTAAACACAAACACCACCTCATTTTGTGAACTTGAAGTTGGCTTCCAAATATTTTGCAGTTTTAATGAAAAAAATTAGAATGTCCTGTTTAATTCGACTACTCTATCTCAGTAGTTTGTTTGAGTTTGGAAACAATTTCCCCCTTTAGTTTTTGTTTTTGTTTTGTTTGTTTAATTCTGTAAGTTTCTGTTGCAACCTATACATCAAACATGACCTCCAGCTGAACAACTCGGGTGCTGGTGTTGATCCTTTCTAGGTACCTTATGGTCTCTTCAAAGATAAGTTCACCATTTTTTGGAGAAACAGCAATATAAATGTTTAATTTTCTAGAACTTTCTCCACTAGCATCCTCAATGTGCTATCCAATTAGAGAAGGATGCACTTTCCATGCACTCTGAATAGATGATTTTATAGCAGTTGAGTCATGTAGTATCTTCTCTATGGACAAAAGCACCCACAACCAACTTGTAGTTGCACATACAAGTCATCTCCTTCCATTTCAGTAGAGTCAGCAATCTCAGTAGGGGGCTTCTGCATGGTTTCAGGAAACTTTAAACTGATCAAAAGCTTTTCTTAGAAAGCCTTGATATCTTGGGTAAGCAAAACACACACCTTCTAAGCAGCATTGTGTAAAATGTGAGCAAGATACTTAGCAGGTAACACTGTCTCATTTTCATGGATAAGAATGTTAGAGAGTAAAGGGAATTTGCCAGATTTTACCATTGCACTGTCTGCTGAATAAGCACACAGAGGAGCAAAACTTAGTTTGTGTGTAGACGCCATATCAACAATCTGCCTTTTCACTCAATCTTCACAGAAATCAAAAGATACCCTAAAACCACATTTTTCAAATCAAAGTACCTGGGAAGCTTGCTAACACTGTCATTTGACTTGTTACTTGATCTACTGCAGAAAGTGTGATCACAGTAAGGGTCAACTGAATCTGGTTTGCTTGAATGAAATTAATCCAACACGTCTGTTATCAAACGAAATGCCTCCCCATGTTCACCACCGGACATTTGAGTTGCAAACTCTCATTCAGGAAATACAACTTTTACAGATGAAGCAGGAGAGTGGTGTGATGGTTGTGTTTGTTATAAGGAGTGCCCAAGCTCATTCAAAAGCCATGGCTTTCAAAGGAACATCGGTGTCTTTCTGGGAGACAAAACCCAACGGATTGAAGAGCATCTACCTGTCCGTCCCGTGTGTGACAGTCAGTCTCTGTTTGCATGTTGCTATACCCTCTCCTTCCTGGTTCCTATGCAGGGTGCTTGGTTTGGGTTAATTACCACCCTCAACAGGTACCTGTGGTGGTCTCTCTGCCATCAACATAACACAGTGCTTGGAGCATTCGTTTTAGAGTTGTCTGGGTCACGCAGGTGTCCGTACGGTAATCATTCTTATTTTCATTATCTGAACTTTCACAAAACATGGTCACAAGATTCACCATGTTGACATTAAACTAGCATTAACAGATTGCAAAGGGCAGCAGCTAATCCACAGACGCAAGTTAGGAGTAAAATGCAAGTCAAAAGCGTCTTGGTACAGCACACTTGCCATGTACTTCCTATAGTGTGGAGGCCCAAAGCTGACGTCCAAGGAAAAGGAATACAGAAGCTCAAGTGGAAACAGGTCAGTGCCTCGTAAAACACATCCCCCAAAGAGTTCTCTAGTATCTAAATCTCACACGGAGATTGAACCTGCCGTCTTTCTCTTGCTCTCCCTTGATAAAAGCATCTCCTTCCTGCCCCTGCTGTTTAGGAAACACGCGCGGCGGGGTGGGGGGGTGGGGGGGGCAGCTGGAGCAAGGGCTAGCTCTGAGTCCGCGTGCGCTGGCTGTTCACGCCAGTTCCAACACAGCCCCTCTGCCCCTGCCCTCCGCGGCTACATCTAAACCCCAGGCAGGGCCTCCGGGGCTTTCTCTCCTATCGCGCACACGGGATGACCCTTCTATATCTTGCCCCTGAACGTACAGGACTTGTATGTCCTTCGTATTGTTGGGATGGTCAGGGCTGGGATGGGACTGTGGGACACTGAGGGAGGTAGTGCCGGTGCATCTCCACACGGGAACTGCATGTTTTCGAAATCCTCCCATTCACACATCATCTCCAGACAACCTATGTGCCTGCTGAAACTCTTAAGACTTAAAAGCATCTTTCTCCTTCCTCTGCGCCTTCCCAGCGACTTTCCTCCCAAATATGCATACTCAAGCTCTACCTCATTGGAAAATGCCAGGGAGATGATAGTATCACAGACTAGAGATCTTCAGTTAGCCTAAGGAAAGGAAATCAAAACCAGACATGTGTAACCACTGTATTTCACTCCTGACACATTCTGTGTACGATTCAATTATCACATTACAGTGACCATGCCCTCTGCGCCCTTCTATGTGATAGAACTTTAAAGACTCATAAGCAAAAACTTCTAGTGACAATTAATAGACGAGAGACTTATGAACCCCACAGAAGAAACACAGGGGTGGCTTGTAACAAGTGGGATAAATTATTAGGTTTTTAATTCATACGTAATACTTTAGGGTTGGCATGTAAGAAATCATTTTGTCCCGCATCCCTTGTTACAGGTGCTACAGAATGCACTTTCTTAGACAATGTAAATATAATGCAGAATATGTCATGTTAGGGGAATCACAGGGTTCAAGAGGAACAAACTTAATTTAAACAGCAAACTGATACGTGTGTACAGAAATATGTCCTCCCTTCTCTACTGCAACATGTCTGCACATACTGCTGATGGTGCAAATATACTACACCATAAAACTGCTCAAAGTTCCTTGAATTCCTTAAGGACAAAATACGCTATCTTACTTTTTTTTTTTTTTTAAAGATTCTATTTATTTATTTGACAGACAGAGATCACAAGTAGGCAGAGAAGCAGGCAGAGAGAGGAGGAAGCAGGCTCCCTGCTGAGCAGAGAACCCGATGCGGGGCTCGATCCCAGGACCCTGGGATCATGACCTGAGCCGAAGGCAGAGGCTTTAACCCACTGAGCCACCCAGGCGCCCCTATCTTACTTTTCTTAAATTTAAATTTACTGTGTGTCTAAGATTTAAGTGATATTAGTTTTTAAAAAACCAAGCTGTAAAATGAGGACAACAGAGAGTGGTATCGATGCCACATCTTTCCTGATCTGGGTTTTGTGGTGAAACAAAATACCTGCTCATTTGGCCATCTGAGTGGACTTCTCTATGTATGAATGAGATGTATCTGTGTGATAAAGCCAAACGTGGGTAGTGCTAGATCTACATAATAAATCAAGATGTTTATAATGACTGTAGTCTTCTCAATGGCTGTAGTTTGAGCACAAAAAAATAAAAAGTCCTGCCAAAAAAAAAAAAACCCAGCTTAAGCAAATATTGAAAAGTGCTTTGATTTTAAAATCAAGAATACAGAGATCCATCTTAAAATTTAAAAAGTATAATTGGAAAGGTGATTATTTTCTTAAAATTGGAATCTGTAAGCCATATGCGCAGAGTTTGATCGGTCCACAGACATCACGCTTCCCTCTACTTGGGGCCCCCACTGTGCTTGGACCCTAGGAATCTTGCTTCTTGTCATTATGAGAACCTTCAGAAGCGTTGGTGTGCGCCTACCCGTCTCTGAGGGCTGACTGGCACCAGGCTCTTTTCCTGCTGCAGGGGTCCTTATCAAAAAATAAAGCCTCCTCTGTTGAATGCATTTTCATAGCTTCTTGGATAATTTTAATGTGTTTTTTGATGCATGGGACATTTATGTTGTCAGAACAACCATTTTACATGATTTGTACAAGAGCTTTTGTGGCTTTTAAAAATGATTCTAAAAGCCAAGAGAGTTTTAGTATGAATGATGGGTAAATGGGCCCAGTATGAGAAACTGAATATCAGGAATAAGTATTTTCACTTGTGAATATAATTATTTTAACTTTGGTAAGGACTAATCTGCCGGATTTTAAAAAGAACAGTAGAACTGGACATAGGATTACAGCTTACAAAGAAATGATATATTTTGAGCATAAACTAACCACCGGAGTATAATACATTACATTTGTACCTAACTGATGGTTTTCAAAGTACTGTTACTTGCATTACTTAATTTGACCCTCACAGTCACCTTCAGGTTTAGGCAGGAAGATATTTTTATTCTCATACCACGGATGAAGAGACTGAGGCTTAGGGAGGACAGAGGTTTGAGTTGAATCTGTATAATATGTCCCTGAAATCTCTAGGAGTAAATACCCAAAATTCTAGAGTTGGAAGGAGCTGGGGCTTATTCCATCCAGCAAGACAATCCTTGTAGGAAAACCTTCAACACTGCAATTCTCTCTGTGTAACAGAGAGAGACGGACAGGGCAGGAAGGGAAACGATAGCTAGAAGGTTGGGGACAAAGCCTGAAAGTGACAGATTCTCTAGATTCTGTTAGAGAAAACCTTATCCCCGTAAAAATATTATCAAGGGGAACTTCATAAACCATCAGAATGGGCAAGTGGTTAGGGTGTTTGCTGTGGTCTAAATGATTATGTCCTGCCAAAATTCCTATGTCAAAATCTTAAGCCCCAAGATAATGGGACTGGGGCAGGGCAGCTTTGGGAGGTAATAGGTCACGAGGGCAAAGTCCTCATGAAGGAGATGAGTGCCCTTATTAAACAGTCTCAAAGATAACCTACAGCTCTTGGTTCTTATTAAGATCTTCTCCTAAATAAATAAAATGTTAAAAAACAAAACAAAAAAAAAAAGCGACACCTGGGTGGTTCAGTTGGTTAAGCATCTGCTTTGGGCTCAGATCATGATCCCAGGGTCCTTCCTCCCACTCACCTCCTCCCTGCTCTTCCCATCCACCTCTCCTCCAGATCCAATTCAAAGAAATCCATAGCTTTTACCTCTAAGATGTAACTTTCAAGTTATGTTTTAATTTACTTTTAAAAACATACTTTTATGATACCTTGTTATACACTATTTCCATAAAAAATACTAATTTTGGATTACCTGAATAATTTGTAACTATAAAGATTATTTTTTGAAGGTTTGGTGAAATGTTTACATGAAACCATCTGAACCTGATTAGTATTGTTACAGATGAGAGGGACTAAAAAGTTGTTGAAATCTGTTCCTGATTTTTTGTTTGTTCACATCTCTCCTCTTAGAACATGTGTATCTTTTGCATACATATATATATATTTCTCTTTTTTTATACTTTATTATTTTGTGGTATTATTGGTCTTTGACAATATTTCTTTGTTTCATACCTGATCAAATTAATGTAATTTTTTATTATCTCCTCCCTTGAACTTGGCTTGTGTCAGTGGTTGTTTCTCTAACTTCTTAACTCTTTGGTCATCAGTATTTATTCTTCCTCTTTTTTTTTTTTTTTCCTTCTTTGCCAAATCCTACTTGGTTTGATACTTAGACTCTTCATTATTATTTAATTCTAAAAATATACTATTTTTGCTAATATTTTTAACCCATAATTTAATTAGAAGTCACTTTATTCAAGTCTTAAGACTTATGTGTTTTATGTTCTCTTAAATCATTTCTAATTATAGTGCTTTGTGATAGAAAACAAGTTTGTTGTACTGGTTCTTTCAAATTAATGAGAATTGCTTTGTGACCCAGTGTATTTTATATACAAATATACAGAAATGATCATATCTTGTTGAATTTATAACTCAGGTTTTCTATACTTTCTTTTTGATATACATAATTCACTTCTGAGAAAATCTCATGTGAATTTCTCTGTAATGTTGTATGTCTGTCAAATACTGCATATTTTCAGATTACTTTTTAAAGTCATCTTTATTGAGGTATAATTTATGCACCATGCCATACGCCTGTTTAAGTGCAGAAGTCACTGAGCGTTAACAGGTGAACATATGCAGAAACCACCACTACGATAAAAATTCGCAGTATTTCCGTCATCCCTGCTCCTACCACACTGAAGCTCACTGTCTTCTTTGCCTCCAACAACGAAGGACTTGCTCCCGTTTTCTACACTAGCTCCCATTTTCTAGAATTTTATGTAAATTGAATCATATAGAAGACATTTTCTTGTTGTGTTTAATTTAGCATGATTCTAAGTTCATCCATATTTTTGTCCATACCAGTATCTCTGTTTTATTATACGAATATGCCATATTTTGTTAATTTTGTGCCTTTGACAGATTTTTGGGCTTTTTCAGTTTTTGGCTACTGTGAGTTAAGGTATAAATATTCAGGGACATGTTGACTTTCAGTTACCCCACTGGGTGCACAGCACTATTTCCCTGTGGTATCATTACTCTCAATATAATTATGATAGTGAGCATATTACACATATTTACCTATACATATGTATCTCTTTTGGCGAGTGATTTGCTGTATCAGACATTGACCGTGGGTCCTTCTCTAGTTCCTCCAACTCTTCTCCTGCTGGCTACACTGTGACCACAGTCACCCAGAGAGAAAACACCACAAACAATGCAAAGCTCACCCCAGGTGGGTGGCTTGCTCCAAGTGTGAACCACCCTCCCAGTCACCAGCAAGACACAAAACAAACAAAAACAGTACCTCCTTATTCACGCTCCAGTGCTTTTTCTATCTTTCCTTTGGTTGGTCATTTTTGTTGATGTTCACAGATTTTACAGAAAACGAGTTGCTCTGCTTGGACCTTGTTACCTCACACCACAAGTGAAACTCGGGCTACTGTTAATTGCATTTTCTTTCTCTCTAGGTGCAGGAGTTTATCTGGTCCATTACACATTTTTAGACGACAATCACTATTATCACAGGTCTGTGATCCGGAGATGAATGAAGGGGTTCCTGCATGAGTCAATACCCATCCCCTATTTCCACTCCTCATCCCTGCCTTTCCCCGCAGGTAAACCCCCACGTGCTGCACATGGAAGCAAAGCAAATTAAGTATGTGAACTTGGAAAACATGCAGCATTATTTGGAGTTCATGCTACTTACAACCAGGCACAGTTACCAGAAAAAGGGAGAATTCCACACGTTCCCACACTTCCTCACCCACCCTGTAACTATAGATCTTCACCACCGCCTCGTGGCAGACAGTCTCTCCTTTGCTGTCCTCGGCTGCTCCCTTGCAATCTATTAAATAAAGTTCTATCTCCTCTATTCCCCTTGGGCAAATTCTTTCACTGCTGGCACCGCCACCCCCCACACCATCCGGATGCCCCACATTGGTTGTCTTGCACGGGGAACCTGTGGGCTGGGACTCTCCCCATATTCTCCAGGAATTTCTTAGGTCTTTCCCTCCATGGACCAACTCTAGTACTCCTTGGGGAACTGACGGCCTCCAGCAGAGGTTACTCCTTGGTGAGGATCAAAATGGTGTGGGGGAACAGGGGGTGGTGCTGGACTGCCCTTGTCCCCCACCTTTCTCTTTACACCCCTTCAAAGGCCTAACCCTAGTACTTCCCAGGCAACGGATGGCTTCCATACAGGGTGGCTCCGTGGTGTGGTCTGAAGGTCTGAGAGCAAACAGGTTGGACTGTGCATGCCTGTGAGGGTGAAGGACCCCTTCCCTCTCCTCTCCCGCTCCATTGGCAGCTTGCCCAGGGCCAATCCACATAGGACAGGGACGCTAGCCTTGCTTCTTTTGCCCCCCACCCTTTCCTCTGTTCCATGGATCCAGCCACCATCTTGATCCACAGGGAACATGCATTCTTAATCCTAGTGGTTGAGTCCCACCCTCCCCTCCTTTTTCCAACCCCAGCTAGGCCAGCAGGTTTCTGGCCTTCTCTGTTGCTGGGGATGCTACTGCCATCTGCTATGACCCCCTCCCAGCGGGATGGCTGGTAGAGTCAGTTGCCCCGTATAAGGTCTGCTCCTTTTTCAGGCCAGTGGGATGCCCTGACTGAAATCCTGACCACTACTGGGAGCTCCATTCCCTTTCATGGGACAGCCCTTTTGAACTGGCAGCTGGTCTTTTCCACTATGGGATAAACCCCCTCTATTCCTTCAGACTTGGCCTTGGTCTGTATTTTTAAAAACTGCAATAAATCTGACCCTTAAAGCATGAGGAAAAAATCACATCTTTATGTAATGTTTTCTGGCCTAAATATAAACTCCTAGACCAAGAGGTACGGTACGGCCCCTCCATGGAACCTGTCCTTATAATACTATTTTCCAGCTTGACCTCTCTTGCTGGAACTCCTCCAAATGGTCAGAGATCCCACATATGCAAGCCTTCATGGCAGTGTCCTAAAAATCCCCAGCTCGGCAAAAACTGTACAATGTATCATGCTGGGTTTCATGGCCCACATGACCCCGTGGACATTCTAGACGACCCCTTTTTTATTCCACCCCATCATTTCCACTCTCCCCCTGAAGGCCCAGAGCCTCCCCTGAACTCAAACCGAACACTTTAGACTCCCCCACAGGTACCCCAGAAACAAACCGACTGAGTTCAGGGGATGCAAGTACCAATATACTCAGTATTAAAGCTAATTCAAGTTTTTTAGCTTAACTAAAACAGACATGTCTTTAGAGTTATCAGCATTAAATTAAAAACTTCTATTCTACCAAGGTTTACTAAAGGACAAACAAGCCCATGTTATTTCTGTTGTAATCTGTCAGCAAAAAATGACTTAAAATGATGGTTAATTTTGTCTCTCTCATAAAGTTCTCATGGGTAATTGTTAAGATAGCTATTAAAATCTTTAGTAACGTGAAAGTGTGAAGTTTTGCTAAATGATAAATGGTTGAATTCATTGGATATCTTAGTCTTTTCCAAATAAGATAAAATATTGAAACATTAATTACTAAACGTAAGTTTTATCTACTTTTGACTTCTTACTGCAGAGAAACTAAAGATACTTGGGTCTGTTGGAAAACATGCTTTGTACCTTCCTGGAGAGTCTGTACTATGAAAAATGCATGTTCCTAAAAGTTATGTAATGTATTCATGAATTTGCAGTCTAAAGAATTATGGTGTAACAGTTCACAATTGGTTATACCTAGTTTTTATTGGAGACTAGGGTTCCTAAGAGTTAAAATTCTGCTAAACACAAAGAAGACTGATGGAAGTGATAAGAAAAGTAACTGTATGTAGGAAAGTAGGAGACGTGTATGACAGATACAAGGAATGAGCATACATTTTTGTTGGGGTAAAAGAAAGTAATTTTTCCTAAAATGAGATTGGTCATACAGAGAGAAAAGGGTGGCGACAAAAATCTGAATGCAAAGGAGAGTTGTAGAAGGTTCGTGAAGGGAAAGCTTTAGAAAGAATTTTGTGTGTGGTCAGTGCGGACTAAGATTGAAATGAACAGATTTTAAAAGTACAAGGATATGAGATTAAAATTCTGCATTACTCTATGTCAAAAACGCAAAGTTTCTTGGACTGTTGGTCCGCTCTTGGTAAGAAAGTGTAAACAATGGTTTTTTTTTCTGTATTTGCCCAGAAAACTAAAGTTTCTACTTTTGTCTTTATCAGGACTTTGAACACTTAAAGTTAAAACTTCCCAAAGTTCATAATGATCTATAATCCTATTTAATCATGTGCTTTAAAACCTTCTGAGGGTTTTAACAAACTTCCCTGAGATTTCAATTGTTATGAAGTCTTTTTTTTTTTTAACTAGTCTCCTTTATTTAGTATGTTAAATTATGTGGGAAGCACTTGCAAACTAATAATAATAAGCCTTAGGTTGTATTGTATGGGTAAACACTACAACTCTGTTTTAAATTACATAAAAACCCTAAAGTCTTAAAATATGCTTGTATAAGGTCATCAGTTCACGTTCTAATCATTAAAATGCTAGTTGTCACAGAAAAAAACAGATTTCCTTATCAGCTACATTATAATGAATTCCCATATCAGACCTGTAACAATGTCCATTGCTGAGTGTTTTTTTGTCATTTACAGTTATTGTTCTGATGCTCTCACAAAATGAGTTTTGTCATCATGGAGTGTTTTTGTTTGTTTGTTTGTTTGTTTGTTTTTGGTCAAACATGGGTATTTGATATCTTCAAGATCATAAAACTGAACTGGGTAAGAATTTCCAGAACCAATGGGAAAGCTGAATTGGAACAAAAGTTAATAATATAGGACTAAATTAAAGAAGATGATATAGTTTTTATAACTCTTAATTTGAAACATTGCTGGTTCTTTACTGTTAGCTCTTCCAGATTGAGAAAGTTTTCTCTTAAAATATCTATGACTTAGAGAAATGTGAAGTATTCCTTTGTGAATAAACTGAAACATTTAACTTTTCTCCCTACCTGGACCCTCCAGAATTCAGAAACTCTTAATGAGTATTCTTTTTTCCATGGCAATTACAGTTATTTGCATAAGTTCAGTAAGAATCTGCTCTCCTTGTTAACAGGACACCATTGGTCATTTTACCAAGATGTTGACTGGAATGTCATATTTGAGAGCCATGCACAGACTCAGATATGACCTCTAGACAGCTTTAAGGAATTAAGGTTGACTTTATGAAACCAATAGAACCCTCGGATTGTAGACTGTCACTTCCTGGCAGGTGCCGGAACCTCAGGATGTGTTGGAGACCTCAAGAAGAGAAATCCACCCCAATCTACAGATACTACAGCATGTCTAATGGCAAGTATTCAGCTTGGCTTCTGGTCTTGAGAGGCTATTAAAAGTTCACTCTAGAGATTCCTTATAAAAAGTTTCAGCAAAGCAGATTTTAAAGAATTCATATAATCAATCACTATTCTTGCTGAGTTTATGTAAATTCAGTCAAGTTATTTTTAAATTGAACTTGTTTTTAAAAGAATTAGTCTCATCCTTGGCCATCCTTGGATACAAGGGTGATTAACTAGAGAAAAATTGTGTTTCAATAAGACACCTTTGCGGATGTTAAATTTTAGTTCTGATTAATTGTCTTTGAATGTTTGTTGTTTGCCTCAGCTAGACAACTTGAGGTAGACTTCACAGAAATTGCCACAGTAGCTCATGGATAGATAATCTCTGTGGCTGTTACTCTGTGGGAATAAAAACAGGACCTCATGGACATAGGATTACTTGAAAAACTGGAAAGCAGGCTGGACTCAACAACTGTATAAGTCAACTACCATCTTGACCGGTTCTGTGTGGCCAGGAAGACAAAATCACTCCTTCAAAGCCAGAGTGTACCCCACCCCGTGGGGTTAATGGTGAATTTGTCTAGATAAAGTCCAGATAATGGTTGACTCCACTTCCTTATGATTGGTTTGGATAATGACTGGGGAATGTGCATATCCCCAGACAAGTCATCTCCCACAGGCCAGTGATTCCTCAGAATTAGGACACCGTAAAGGTCAGACATCAGACAAAGAGGGCTTCTCAATGGTTTTATCCTTTAGCCATATTTGTCCCAGGAGCTGCCTCTACTGATATAAAATTGCAAATACAGGCTTTAGCCAAGCAGACAGCAGCCACCTCTAACCAAGTCTGACACGCAGTCATCCACAAATTCAAAAGGTGGCCCTCCAAAACTGAAAGTCCCTTGATACCATGACTACAGCTCAAGGAGGAACCTATGCTATCATTAAAACAGGGTGTTGTGTAGATTGTCCAGATTAAGACAAATTTGTGACAGGGTTACTAGAAGACATGAACACTCAAACCTGTGCTTTAAAAGATCCCTCCCTCTCCTTTAAGTAATTGCTAAACTCCTGGACTGGAGGAGGATTGTGGTCAACTATGAAAGATCTCTTTATTGGACTTCTCATTCTCATAATGATATTAATCTTGTTTTATTGTCTTTTGCGATGTCTCTCCACATGGTGTCAAGAATCCTTCACTGCTGTAACTTTAAGCCCACAGAGGCTTGAAGTAAGTCTTTGAAGTAAGTCCTTTACTTAGGGAGATTCAGTCATGCTGTCTACCTTGGATTTGGCTGCCTCTGTCTTTCTTAATTCCTACAAAGAAATTCCCAACTCACCAAGGTTGACCCATACATAGGTAGAGACATCTCTATGTCCCCCATTCAGTGGAAGAAGCTGCTGAAGATGAGACCTTCACAGAAATGTCAAAGATCTGTCATTGCTGATCCCTAACAGGGAAGGGAGAGCCACTTTTAGGCAACAGGTCTGAGCAATGGAAACATGAACAAGGCAAAAGGGCCCACAGCGACCCCTGAGTTGAATGCAAACAGGCTCATGAAGCCATAGGTCCTAAACCAATGGGCTACTTACAACCAGGCACATCTCCTAAGGTTACCAACTAAAGGAACAATTCCATAGTCTCCATACTCTGCCCTATCACTACAGCCCCTCATCACCACCACCTGCCAGACAGTCTCCTCCTTGCTGTCCTGAACACTGCTCCCTTGCAGTGTGTTCAGTAAACTTCTACCTCCTTTGCTCTGCCCTACATGAATTCGTTCACCCCCGGAGCGGCTGGTCCCCACACGATCGAAATGCCCCACAATTGTTATTATTGGTCCTTATTTGACACTTGGAACTTAATTTGTCAAATAAGCTTTATTTGTATGTCATTTCTTTCACTCTCCAATTTTTGGTTCAATTTATTTTTTTGTGAATCTCTTTGTCAGAATTATTTTTTTAAAGATTTTATGTATTTATTTGACAGAGGAGATAGTGAGAGCAGGAACAAAAGCAGGGGGAGTGGGAGAGGGAGAAGCAAGCTTCCCGCTGAGCAGGGAACCCGATGTGGGGCTCGATCCCAGGACCCTGAGATCATGACCTGAGCCAAAGGCAGATGCCTAATGACTGAGCCACCCAGGCGCCCCTCTTTATCAGAATTTCTTAATGTTCTTTGGGCCATGGACCTTCTTTTGTGTTGAAATCTATGAATATCTTCTCAGAATAATTATTTAAAATGAAAAAAAAAAAACATGTATCCTATACACTATTTGTTAGTTTTCAACCACTTCCTTAATTGTCTTGGATTTCTGCACATTTTTGGTGATTATTGATGGTCTGTTCATCTTTTTATTAAGAATGTGATTTTGACTGCTAGGTATGCTTCTTGTTATTATGCAGCAAGGGTGTAATGTGCTTTCAATCGCCATGTGTCAACTGCTTGTCTCCTGGGCACGGGGACCCCTGTCTCTAATGGCACTTCACCTACGGCGCTGTTCCAGTTTTCTCTTCCCAGTGACTGTATTCACTGCTTTATCCTTTTCCACTTACTCAAAACCACTCAGCCATAAAAAGATGACAGAGAAAGGAATCCTACCAGCTATTTTGATTGCAACTACCCAATTAAATGCTTCCCCGCTTTGCAAGATTTAGAAACTTTCAAGAAACATAAAACAAAAAGAGAGTCAGATTCTCAAAATGGCCAGTCTTGGTTCAGCAATTGAAAATGACTGATTTTTTTTCTCCTTCCTTCATTTATGTAACCTGTAGTTTTAGTTTTGTACTTACACTATGGGGAAAAAAAAAAAATCACTGAGGAACCAGTTTGGGAAATACAAACACATAAATTTTAAAACACTGCTAATAAAAAGTGAAACTGTTATATTATAGAGAATTTATTTAAAAAAGCAATTTGCCAGCCAGTTCTTGGACTCTAAGATTATGAGGGTCAAGCAGCTGTCTGATCTCAATCCCACATATGTACTTAGGACATTTTTAACAAGACTGGTAGGGGTTGAGTTTAATAATATCTAAGAGACCCCGACTAATACTGATAAGAGTTTTCAACATAGAGACTTTCACATGGCCCTATACATCAGTCTAGTGGATATGCTCACTTGTGCAAAAATTTCTAACAATGTCACACTTCAGTAGTAGTTTCAAAAGTTGGGTTAATTAACACACTTAATTCTCAGTGTGGTAAATGAGGAATGGGAATTTTCATTAAATGGTCTAAGTAAATTCACAAAAGAGCTGTTGACAACTGAGCTCTTTCAGGATCTCTGTTCTGATCAGTAGCTTCGTATTAGACAAGGCTAAGAAATACCACTGCAGACGGGAGAATGTGTAGCCATGAGGAAAGTAAGTACAGATCTCTCTGCCTCTGGGGCACCACATTTCAAGTTCAGCATCCCCGACTGTGCCGCTACATGGCAGGAGCACTGCACAAATCTGTCCCAATGTGTGCCACAGTCGACTGTGGGCTGTTTGCAGGGAAGACCTGCATGCTTGACCCCGGCTCTGCAGGCTCTGCCTGCGGTCAGTTCTCTCCCCAGCACCATGCTTTCAAAACTACTAGCAATTAAGAACCCTTAGATTTACACTTTTCCATAGGTTACTGAAGTATGTTTGGAATTTTTTATCCTTTCCCTAAAAAAGTAACAACAAAAACAAGAAAACCTGACAATTTCTCTTAATCTGATGGATTTAGGTCAGAAGCTCATCCTTGGAGATTTAGCTTTATTTTTTTTTTTTCATTCCACACCGATCTTCCCAATCATGTTCTTTATTGAGAGTATCTGCAAGTGATAGAATTACACTTACACATAAAATACCACCATCCCACCCCCCTGCAGTTGCACACACACACACACACACACACACACATTCAGGGGCAAACATGAGGTGGCAGTTATAGTGCCAGCCAGGGCTGGGGTCTTATCTGATGGCTCACCGGGGAAGCATCTGCTTCTCTGCTCACGTATGGCATTATTAGAGGGATCTGTTTCCTCTGGGGGAATTAGACTAAGAGCTTCAGCTTCTGGTTGGCTATTGGCTGGAGGCCCCTCTGAATTCACGGGTCAGGGGACCCACCTGCCCACAACCTGTACCTTGACCAAAGCCAGCAACAGAGAGCACTGGCTGGTTGGATGGAAGTTACAGACTCATGTAATGCAATCACGAAGTGACAATCCATCCCCTTTGACACATTCTACTGGTTACAAGCAAGCACAGCCCAGTCCATCTCAAGGAGAAGCGATTCTACAAGGGCATAGATACACGATAGTAAGGAACACTGGGGTACTGTGTGGTCTGTCCACCAAAAAAGGAAAAGCTGACCAACAAACATGAGATCTAAGAATCAAGGATCAAGACAATGTACTAGGATACAATTACAATATATTGCAGATTAAATGTAAAGTTCAGGGGAAAAACTAAATAAAATAAATAAATAAAAATAATAAATTAATAAATAAAAAATTTTAAAAAATTTAAAAATCCCACTTTAAAAAGGAACTTCTAAAACATATATTTACATTGTATATTACGTAGTATTCATACACTTATATTTCTTTAAATGTTATTCACCATAATTTGAACTAACACTATCAACAAACACATTACAATGCTCACCAAGGATTATGACTTCATCCTTCAAGTTCTAAAGTGATTCCTGAATCATTAAGAAAACAATACTGATTAGTGTAGATTTATCAGTAACTTTTAATTATTAAATAATTATTCAAAGTTGTCCATCCATGTGTAATATCCAAAAAAGAGCTAAACAGTTAAACACACAGTGGGACTTTTTTGGTACACATCGTGCAATTTAATTTAAAGGAAAGAAAAATAACACAGAGAAAAAACCTGCAGTTAGGGGAGAAAGTGTTGTCATTTTTAATTTTCTAATTCCTCTTTCCCACAAAATCAGCATGTTTTAGCATAAAACCATAGGATAGTCATTCACGGCACTGAAAGCCCAACTTGACTGATGTTGTGTGTGTGTCTATGATTCCGACAGCATTTGTTGAAAATTTTTGATTACTCATTTTTTTTACTTCTCTTTGCTCACCTGAACAATCTATAGTCTCAATATTGATGAAATTTTTTCAAAGATTTCCATTTTTATTTTACTAAATTTGTGCCTTCATTAAATATATTTCCTTCTTTATGTATTATGTGGATTTTGACAATTACATATATTTTGTATTACATATACTTTGGCAAATACATACATATCTAGTCTGTAAAGAAAACATAAACCTATACATCAACACTCAGATCCTCAGACTGCTATATGCACTAAAAACAAAATATATTTGATATATCTTTCATAAGCTCCCTTGTACACAGTTTACATCTAATTTTCTATTCTCTTACTCTTTAGTGTGGTAAAGATTACAAAAATCACAAAGTAAAGGAAATGTGTCTGCATTTGTGCATATATCTGTCAAGGAGCCAACTCTTGAAGACGATATACAGTATTATTCATTAATAAGGGCAGTTCTAAGAGAGTATTTACAAAAACGCACCTAAATAGTAACTTTGTGTATTAGAAATTAGTATTTGCTTATTTCCTTTTTTTCACTTAAATTCAATTAGTCGACATATAGTACATCACTAGTCTTGGATGTCGTGTTCAGTAACGTATCAGTTGTGTATAACACCCAGTGCTCACCCATATATGTCCTCCTTAAGGCCCATCATCACCCAGTTACCCCATTTCCCCACACCCACTCCAGCAACCCTCAGTATGTTTCCTACGGTTAAGAGTTTCGTTCGGTGCCTATTTCCTTCTATCTTTAAGGAAGGGGATATCTTACTGCTCTATATGTTTTAATGAGCGCCCCCCCCAATTTCCACATGAACCCCACACCCACTCCAGCAACCCTCAGTATGTTTCCTACGGTTAAGAGTCTCGTTCGGTGCCTATTTCCTTCTATCTTTAAGGAAGGGGATATCTTACTGCTCTATATGTTTTAATGAGCGCCCCCCCCCAATTTCCACATGAACCAGGCAGTATCAAGCAAGAGCAGAGCCCAGAGCCTGGCATGCTGAAGACAAGTTCCTGGCTTGATGTGTTCTCTTTGGTTTCTAATCAGTTCAGTTCTACAAGCCACTTAGATCCCACCTTCCTTCCATGCTGGTGACAGCCCCCTACCCTGCTTCAGTACCATTTTCGTGACTCTGAACCTCGACGGTGTAAAAATATGCTGATCCCAGGAGGGTGGCTTCTATGCCTTCTGTTACAAAACAACAAATATTGTGGGGGTGAGAGAGTAAACTGTTGTGGCAGCAAAATGAATGGTTTGGAAATATGTTTTCTCCCTTTACAAGTAGTTATTCCTTAAAGCTCTCACAAATACAAAAAACAAACAAAAAAACCAAATGGTTAAATTCATCTCAGCCTTATTATCAGCAAAACTATAAGATTCCAAAATATGCTTTTAATCACAAGAGTGTATTTTAATTGACTAATGAGCTGATAAATATTCTTCATTAATAAAAGCCAAATTAATAGGTAGAAATGACTTTACTCCTATGACTAGGTCATCGGCGTAAGCTGACGGTGTCGAGCAACAGATTCAGACTCTGCTCAGGGTCATACAAGTCACTCAGCACGACAGTATTTACCGAGTCACTGGGCTTTGAAGAAAGCAGCCCGGAGGCAGTGTGACCACCTTCTCTCCCAGAAGCTGCTTCTCACTCTAGACAAACAGATACAGTTAGTATCACTTGGTAAAAGTTTAAGTGATTAAAATGAGGAAAACTGAGTATTGTTTTTTAGCAGGGTTGCATGGTGCCATTTCAAATATATCAGAATCTTTCTGCCTTTAGAAATGTATCTTTTTTGGTTACTTTGAGTTTTTGACTACACGTTCTTTTGAAATATATGCCTTTATCATCAAATCCCCCACTTCAATTTTTTTCTCTTAGTATAACCTGACATAAAAAGTGAAAGCAAATGATATTGCTGTATTTAAAAAAAAAAATGGTGGTCTCAACATAAAGAGAGATTTTACAATTCCGAAACATTCTCTGCTTAAGCCCTGCCTTTCTGAGTGCTTATATTTTCTTGAGCCATTTCCACATTACCTGGAACAACAATAAGACTATGGTTCTGTAGACAGATAATCCATCTAGTGATGCTCACGGATTCATGGTAAGTACCTTGCATAGCAATGTGTATTAAAAATATATATGCTTTGTTACTTTAAGTATATAGTTAGAGACATATTTCTTCCTGAAAAAAAAATTTGCCTCTATAAATAGAAATGGAATGCTACTAGCACATTACAGTTAAAAAGATACGATCAACAAACACAGTAACTTGATACTTCAAATCATGGCACTATTGAGTCGGTACCAATGTTTATAGGATAATAAAATTATAGCTCACATTTCTAAGAATAAATAAATGTAACCTCATGGGAACAACTTGAATAAAAATGGCTAAATCATATCAGCTATATACCAAGTAAGAAGAAATTTAAGATGTTCCAAAATATAACAAAGAAAGTAATACTCAAGAAGAAGGAGGAGAGAAACTAACTTATGCTTTAGATGCAAGCAGAAACTTCACCAAATTGCATGAAACTTTAATCTTAATCAGACAGGTAATCACTCAAGAATGGAGGAAGTCCATTCAGCAGAAAAGAGAACATTAAATACATGTCAGATCTACAGAAAAGAACCCCTGTCCAAATTATCTTTCTTTACACCACACAGACCAAAACCTCAATGAAACAAAAGAAGTTGTAAGAAGGCTGTTTCTAGCCATAAAGGCCTAAAAAAAAAAAAAAAAATCTCAAATAAACAACCTAACTTTATACCTCTAGGAATTAGAAAAAAAAAAAGAACAAATTAAGCCCAAAGCCCAAAGTTCATAAAAAAAAGGAAATAATAAATATTAGAGCAGAAATAAATACAACAGAGACTAGAAAGACAATAGAAAAAAATCAATAAAACATGGAGCTGCCTTTTTGCAATGGTAAAATGGACAAATCTTTGTTAAACTCACCAAGAAAAAGAAAGTGAGACACATATAAAATTATAAATGAAAAAGAAGACATTAGAACTGATACCACAAAAATATAAAGGATCACAAAAGGGTACTGTGAATGATTTTTGTACTAAGAAGCTGGATAATTTGGAGAAATGGATCAATTCTCAGAAATATACAAACTTCCAAGACTGAATCATGAGGAAATTAAAAATCTGAATAAACCAGTAACAACTGAGTGGGCTGAAACACTGATCTACAACTTTTCAACTAGGATCAGATGGTTTCACTGTTGAATTTTACCAAACATTTAAATAAAAATTACTATCAATATTTCCCAAATTCTTCTAAAAACCTGGAAAGGAGGGAACACTCCCAAACCCATTTTGTACACCAGCATTACCCTGATAACAAAGAGAGATAAGCACAAGAAAATATTCCAGATCAATACAGAAGCAAGAATTCTCAACAGAATACTAGGAAACCAAATTCAACAGCATATTGATAGAATCACTCACCTAGATTTATCCTGAGATGCAAAGATAGTTTAACATATGCAAATCAATAGATCTGATAAACCACATTCACAGAATGAAGGATAAAAAACCATATGCTCATCTCAACAGATGCAGAAAAGGCATTTGACAAAATTCAACATACTTTCATGATTAAAAAAAACAAAACACTCCACAAAGTGGGTATAAAAGGAGCATACTTCAAGATAACAGACCCTAAATATGACAAGCCTGCAGTTAACATTGTACTCAATGATGAAAGGTTGAAATCTTTTCCTCTTAGATTAAGAATAAGATAAAATTTCCCACTCTCATCACTTCTAATACACTTCCATACAGTACTAGAAGCCCTAGCTAGAGCAATCAGGCAAGAAAAAGAAATATAAGGCATCTAAACTGGAAAGGAAAAAGTAAAATTTTCTGTTTCAGATGACATGATCTTATATACCTAAAAACTAAAGATTCCACCAAAACCTGTAAAAAGTAATAAACAAATTCAGTGAAGTTACAGGATACAAAATCAATGTTAAAAAAGTTCAATTTTTAGGGTGCCTGGGTGGCTCAGTTGGTTAAGCGACTGCCTTCAGCTCAGGTCATGATCCTGGAGTCCCGGGATCGAGTCCCGCATCGGGCTCCCAGCGCCCAGAGCCTGGCATGCTGAAGACAAGTTCCTGGCTTGATGTGTTCTCTTTGGTTTCTAATCAGTTCAGTTCTACAAGCCACTTAGATCCCACCTTCCTTCCATGCTGGTGACAGCCCCCTACCCTGCTTCAGTACCATTTTCGTGACTCTGAACCTCGACGGTGTAAAAATATGCTGATCCCAGGAGGGTGGCTTCTATGCCTTCTGTTACAAAACAACAAATATTGTGGGGGTGAGAGAGTAAACTGTTGTGGCAGCAAAATGAATGGTTTGGAAATATGTTTTCTCCCTTTACAAGTAGTTATTCCTTAAAGCTCTCACAAATACAAAAAACAAACAAAAAAACCAAATGGTTAAATTCATCTCAGCCTTATTATCAGCAAAACTATAAGATTCCAAAATATGCTTTTAATCACAAGAGTGTATTTTAATTGACTAATGAGCTGATAAATATTCTTCATTAATAAAAGCCAAATTAATAGGTAGAAATGACTTTACTCCTATGACTAGGTCATCGGCGTAAGCTGACGGTGTCGAGCAACAGATTCAGACTCTGCTCAGGGTCATACAAGTCACTCAGCACGACAGTATTTACCGAGTCACTGGGCTTTGAAGAAAGCAGCCCGGAGGCAGTGTGACCACCTTCTCTCCCAGAAGCTGCTTCTCACTCTAGACAAACAGATACAGTTAGTATCACTTGGTAAAAGTTTAAGTGATTAAAATGAGGAAAACTGAGTATTGTTTTTTAGCAGGGTTGCATGGTGCCATTTCAAATATATCAGAATCTTTCTGCCTTTAGAAATGTATCTTTTTTGGTTACTTTGAGTTTTTGACTACACGTTCTTTTGAAATATATGCCTTTATCATCAAATCCCCCACTTCAATTTTTTTCTCTTAGTATAACCTGACATAAAAAGTGAAAGCAAATGATATTGCTGTATTTAAAAAAAAAAATGGTGGTCTCAACATAAAGAGAGATTTTACAATTCCGAAACATTCTCTGCTTAAGCCCTGCCTTTCTGAGTGCTTATATTTTCTTGAGCCATTTCCACATTACCTGGAACAACAATAAGACTATGGTTCTGTAGACAGATAATCCATCTAGTGATGCTCACGGATTCATGGTAAGTACCTTGCATAGCAATGTGTATTAAAAATATATATGCTTTGTTACTTTAAGTATATAGTTAGAGACATATTTCTTCCTGAAAAAAAAATTTGCCTCTATAAATAGAAATGGAATGCTACTAGCACATTACAGTTAAAAAGATACGATCAACAAACACAGTAACTTGATACTTCAAATCATGGCACTATTGAGTCGGTACCAATGTTTATAGGATAATAAAATTATAGCTCACATTTCTAAGAATAAATAAATGTAACCTCATGGGAACAACTTGAATAAAAATGGCTAAATCATATCAGCTATATACCAAGTAAGAAGAAATTTAAGATGTTCCAAAATATAACAAAGAAAGTAATACTCAAGAAGAAGGAGGAGAGAAACTAACTTATGCTTTAGATGCAAGCAGAAACTTCACCAAATTGCATGAAACTTTAATCTTAATCAGACAGGTAATCACTCAAGAATGGAGGAAGTCCATTCAGCAGAAAAGAGAACATTAAATACATGTCAGATCTACAGAAAAGAACCCCTGTCCAAATTATCTTTCTTTACACCACACAGACCAAAACCTCAATGAAACAAAAGAAGTTGTAAGAAGGCTGTTTCTAGCCATAAAGGCCTAAAAAAAAAAAAAAAATCTCAAATAAACAACCTAACTTTATACCTCTAGGAATTAGAAAAAAAAAAAGAACAAATTAAGCCCAAAGCCCAAAGTTCATAAAAAAAAGGAAATAATAAATATTAGAGCAGAAATAAATACAACAGAGACTAGAAAGACAATAGAAAAAAATCAATAAAACATGGAGCTGCCTTTTTGCAATGGTAAAATGGACAAATCTTTGTTAAACTCACCAAGAAAAAGAAAGTGAGACACATATAAAATTATAAATGAAAAAGAAGACATTAGAACTGATACCACAAAAATATAAAGGATCACAAAAGGGTACTGTGAATGATTTTTGTACTAAGAAGCTGGATAATTTGGAGAAATGGATCAATTCTCAGAAATATACAAACTTCCAAGACTGAATCATGAGGAAATTAAAAATCTGAATAAACCAGTAACAACTGAGTGGGCTGAAACACTGATCTACAACTTTTCAACTAGGATCAGATGGTTTCACTGTTGAATTTTACCAAACATTTAAATAAAAATTACTATCAATATTTCCCAAATTCTTCTAAAAACCTGGAAAGGAGGGAACACTCCCAAACCCATTTTGTACACCAGCATTACCCTGATAACAAAGAGAGATAAGCACAAGAAAATATTCCAGATCAATACAGAAGCAAGAATTCTCAACAGAATACTAGGAAACCAAATTCAACAGCATATTGATAGAATCACTCACCTAGATTTATCCTGAGATGCAAAGATAGTTTAACATATGCAAATCAATAGATCTGATAAACCACATTCACAGAATGAAGGATAAAAAACCATATGCTCATCTCAACAGATGCAGAAAAGGCATTTGACAAAATTCAACATACTTTCATGATTAAAAAAAACAAAACACTCCACAAAGTGGGTATAAAAGGAGCATACTTCAAGATAACAGACCCTAAATATGACAAGCCTGCAGTTAACATTGTACTCAATGATGAAAGGTTGAAATCTTTTCCTCTTAGATTAAGAATAAGATAAAATTTCCCACTCTCATCACTTCTAATACACTTCCATACAGTACTAGAAGCCCTAGCTAGAGCAATCAGGCAAGAAAAAGAAATATAAGGCATCTAAACTGGAAAGGAAAAAGTAAAATTTTCTGTTTCAGATGACATGATCTTATATACCTAAAAACTAAAGATTCCACCAAAACCTGTAAAAAGTAATAAACAAATTCAGTGAAGTTACAGGATACAAAATCAATGTTAAAAAAGTTCAATTTTTAGGGTGCCTGGGTGGCTCAGTTGGTTAAGCGACTGCCTTCAGCTCAGGTCATGATCCTGGAGTCCCGGGATCGAGTCCCGCATCGGGCTCCCAGCTCTATGGGGAGTCTGCTTCTCCCTCTGACCTTCTCCTCGCTCATGCTCTCTCTCACTGTCTCTCTCTCTCTCTCAAATAAATAAATAAAATGTTTAAAAAAAAAAAAGTTCAATTTTTATACACTAACAACATATTATCTGAAAGAGAAGTAAAGAAAATAATTCCACTTACAATTGCATCAAAACAATAAAATCTTTAGAATTATTAATTTAATCAATAAAGTTAAAGATTTGTGTACTGAAAATATAAGACTGATGAAAGAAACTGAAGAAGACACACACAAGTAGAAAGATATTCTGTATTCATGGTTCAGAAGACTTAACAATGTAAAAATGTTTATACTACCCAAAGTCATCTGTAAATTCAATGAAACTGTTATCAAAATTCCAATAGAACTTATCATGGAAATAGAAAAAAATCCTAAAATGCATATGGATACCCAAAAAACCCTCAAATAGTCAAAGCAATTATGAGAGAGCAGAACAAAGATGGAGGCATCCCATTTCCTGATTTCAAACGATACTACAAAGACATAGCAATGAATACAATATGGCATTGGCATAAAAATGGACACACAGACCAATGAAACAGAACTGAGAACCCAGAAATAAAATCACGCATCTATGGTTAACTACTATTTGACAAGGGAGCCAAGAATACTCAATGGTGAACGGACAGTCTCTTTAATAAATAGTGTTGGGGAAACTGGACATTCCCATGTCAAAGAATGAAATTGGACCCCTCCCTTGTACCACTCACAAAACTTAACTCAAATGGATTAAAGAATTAAATGCAAGCCCTGAAGCCATAAAATTCCTGCAAGAAAACATAGGGGGAAAGCTCCTTGACATCGGTGTTGGTAGTGATTTTTTGGTATGACACCAAAAGCACAAACAAAAGGAAAAATAAGCTACATCAAACTAAAAAGCTTCTGTAAAGAAAAAAATCAAAACAAAAAGGCAACTTACGGGATGGGAAAAAATATTTGCAAGCCATATATCTGAGAAGCGGTTAAGATCCAAAATGCATAAGGAACTCATACAACTCCAGAGCAAACAAACAAACAAAGCAAAGACACAAATGAAAAAGCAATCCTATTAAAAAGTAGATGGACATTTTTTCAAAGAAAATATACAACAGGCCAACAGGTACATGAAAAGGTGTTTAACCTAACTAGTCATCAATGTAAATCAAAACCACAGTATCTGATTTCACACTTATTAGAATGGTTACAATGAGAAAGATAGGAGATGACAATTTTTGATTAGATGTGGAGAAGGAGAAACCCTTGTGCCCTGTTAGTCAGAAAGTAAATTGTTACATCCACTGTGGAAAACAGTTCCTCAAAATAAATAAATAAAAACTGAGCTGACCTATGATCCAGCAATCCCGCTTCTGGGTATACTCCTGAAGAAATAAAACCAGGCCTTCAAAAATGTATCTGAACCTCCACATTCACTAAAGAATTATTTACAACAGCCAAGACATGGGAACAATATAAGTATGCATTACTGCATGAATGAATAAAGAAAAGAGGATACATATTGATACAGGATATAGGTTGTACCTGTGTGTGAGTGTGTGAGAGAGAGAGTGTATATGTGTGTGTTATATTAGAACGATATTCAGGCACTGAAAAGAAGGAAATCCTGCCATTGTGACAAAATGGATGAAATTGGAGGGCGTCACACTAATGAAATAAAGCAGACAGAAAAAGAGAAATAGTGTAGGTTCTCACATATGTGTAAAACCTAAAAACAAAGAAACAAAACAACAACAGCAATAAAAAAATTTCATAGAAACAGAGAATAGACTGGTGGTTGCCAGGGCCTGAAGATGATGATGGTCAAGGTGTGCAAGCTTCTGTTTTAAGAGGAATAACTTCTGGAGATCTAATATGAAGACGGGAACAGTTAATACCATGTTGTATACTTTGCAAGTTGCTAAGAAAATAGATCTTAGGTATTCTCACCATTAAAAAAGGCAACTACGAGAGGTAATGGATATATCAACTAATCTTACTGCAGTAATCATTTTGCAATATATACAGTCATTAAATCATCACACTTTGCATCTTAAACTTACACTATCATATAATATGTATATTTCAGTAAATCTAGAAAAAGAACTAAAGATGAGCAGTCATAAAATATATATAGTGTATAGAACTAAAGTTTAAAACTATCCAATAACCTTAACAGCAGGAAGATAGACAAAAGAAAAAGGCAAAGTAGGCAAAGCAAGTATCTAAGAAACTGTTAAAAATTCCTTAGTATGATAGCAATAAAAGGCATTTAGTAGTCTATTAGGAGGAATCAAAGACAGTATTTACAGTAAAAGTAATTGTAAAAATACTATAGGCGTGAAAGCACTTTGGCTAAAAAGAAAATCAGTTAAAAGGTACTTTTAAAATCGATCAGCTCAAACTCTCAGAGTCCCCCCACCACCCTTAGGATGCTGCTGTGTGCAGTTCCCAGCTCGCAGAGAGGGCAAGAGCCGTAGCTGTGAGCGCACACAGGGGCTCTCTTCCATGGGCTGCCACTGGATCCAAAACAGTTGAGGACAGGTGTGAGGACAGGACAGTCTCCTGGACAACAGGGGGTACAGGAGGTAACTGGAAACTGGACAGGAGGATGCACTCCTCCGGACCCTTCTCTCCTAGGACCAAAGCGGTTAAGATTTGGCGGAGACACAAAATCTAGTTCCTTCAGCATACCAAGAGAAATCTCACCGCAAGCTAGGTAACCGAGAATTTAACATGGATCCCTGCGATTCACCACGCCAGGAAATGGAAAACAAAGCCACCTGATCGTCTTAACCAATTCAGAAAAAGCCTTGCACAAAAATCAGTGCTCACTCTTGACGAAAATCTCTTGTTGAACTCAAAATTTCCTCCACCTGAAAAGAGTACCTACAAACGTATTATCAAATAATAGTTTGATACTGTAACTGATCAGGAAAAGAATGAACGCATGTGTCCTAGGGTCACGAAAACAGCATGGTCCTCACCAGTAAACAAACAAAGGAAAAGCAAAGATGGAAAAGCAAAACAAAACAAAACAAAACAAAAAAACACCTATTTTTATTTCTGGCTGACATGACTGCCTATGCAGAAAATCAAAAAAAGCCTGCAAAATAGCACAACAGCAGGCATGCAAATGAAGCCAGGGCACGGGAACAAAGCCGAGAGACACAAATTCAACTCCATTTCTCAGCACTAGCAATGAGTAGTTGGAAACTGAAATTTAAACAAGTACCATTATATTGTGCATTAAATATATGAAATATTTAGGGATAAATTTAACCCAACATATGCAAGATTTGAATGCTAAAAATTATATAACCTTAATCAAAAGTAAATCAAGAACCCAAATAAACAGACAAATACGCCAAATTAGGAATCAGAAGACTTAAAAATGTAAAGCTATCTTCTCTACACAAATTAATCTGTAAATCCAAAGCAGCAGTGATCAAGACCCTTGTGATGTTTTAATCGACACCAGCAGGCTGATTCTAAAACGCATCTTGAAAATGCGAGGACCTAGGTTAGCCAGGATATTTGTGAAAAGGAAGGACAAAGTTGCGGGACTTAGACAATCTGAATTTGAAGTTGCCACACCACTAAAATATTAAAGACAATGTGGTATTGGCGAGAGGCTGTCTATATCAATCAACGGAACACAGAGAATCCCGACAGAAAGAGACCCACAGATACATGTTCAAATGATCTCTCTCTCTCGAAGAGGTGCCAAGACTTCAGTGAGAAAGGGTAGTCTCTAAAATGGATGAGAGTGACACACTCGACAGCCATACGCAAAACACAGCAAAACAAAACTCTGCCCCATAATTCACATCATAGGCCTAAATTGACTGGAAACAGAACATGAATCTAAATATGAATCTGTAACACGTTCAGCAGAGATCACAGGAGGATGATTGTGTGACCTTCAGTTAGGCAACCTTTTCTGATGTAGAACAGAATACGAAAGAAAAATACCAGAAAATCAGGATAGTTGACTTTATCAAAATTTCAACCTTTAGCTTTTCAAAAGACACTATTCAAAAAAGGGAAAGATTGGCAATGCATAGGCAAGAAATATTTGCAAAATACACAACTGACTAAGGACTTGTATGATGACATAAGGCTCTTGCCCAGCTCAGTAAGAAAAGCAAACATTGCACTTGAAAATAGGCAAAATGTTTACACAGAGACTTCAGCGAAGAAGAGAAATGGATAGGAGAGACGCACAGGGACGTTCAACCTCACAGCAAGACGACCTACTGTTACACACCATTGAAAAGAGGGGAGAGAGAGTCCTAAAAATACAGTGTTAGGGAGATACGGAACAATGACAACACTCATACATTGTTCGTGGGAGCAAAAATGGTGTAAAAAACCCACTTGAAGTAACAATTTTGTAGTTTCTTATAAAGTTAAAAATATATTTACCATATGACCCAGAAACACCACTCTCAGGTGCATACCTAAGAGGAATGAAGAAAACATACTGGGGACCACCTAAAGGCCACACATGTGGGTGCTCGACATTCAGAACTTCAGAGATGACAAGGAATCAGTCACTGACATAGCATATATAAACCCCAACAGCGTTAGGCCAAGTGAGAGAAGACAGACTCATGAGAACCCCAACTCTATAATTTCATTTATATGACATTCTGAACTATACCAAATTATACGAACAGAAACTCAGATCCATGCCTGCCAAGAGTTGTGGTGGCAGACGGTGATTTATTTCCAAAAAGCAGGAGAGTAATTTTTGCTGTGACTGAAGCATTCTCAATCTTAATCGTCATGCTGGTTATACGACTGTCTAAAATTGTCAAAATTCATAGAAGTATGCGCCTAAAAATGGAAATTTTTATTGGATTCAAATTTGACCTCGATAACTGACCTGAAACATTCTCAGATAAATCACATTTTGAAGTGCTTTCTGAACCATCAAGGAAGAATTATTCAGCCAATTCTACTTGTACTACTAAGTTTCACCAAATTTATTGTAACCTTATTTGCATGCTTTTAATATTTCAGGGACTTGAACAATAATTTCAGTGGTTCATTAACTAGAAAACACCTTTAAGAACCAGGCTAGTGTTCAAAGGTAAACTGAGGCACATGAAAATTTACAAGAGGTCGTCTGAGCAAACATCAATTCCAAGCCAAAAGTGCGAAGGGCTCCACCACAGAAGCTCGGGGGAAAGGTTTCCGAGGAGACCCAAAAACAAAGCAAGGTATTCAGTTGCTGTGCAAGCAGCTGCCTTTCTTGGGAGAGCCTAGGTGACTGTTCGTGGTTAGTTGTCCCTAAATTTCATTTGCTCCGATTCAAGAGCCACCTCAGTCTGACGGCCTTCCTGTTTAATTACTTTAACAGTCGTTGTCAGAAAATACAGTCAAGAGCGAGGATTAACAGCATCCCTGTGTTCAGTTCTGGTTCATAAGAATATGGAAACTTGGGGGCAGTCAGAGCTTTTCTTCCAGAGCACAGCTCATCTGCAGACATTCTAGACCCTGGAAATGCAGTCAGAGCAATGCCTGGGAAGAGCTTCAGCTAATCCTAGACCCGCTGAGTGGATGGATCTTCACGATGGCAGAGGATTCGAAGAGATTCAGAAAAGCTAAACTTAAAGAGTTTTGTAGCGTTTACAGGGAACGAACAGAGAAACGGGGGTGGGGGGGGCCATCTGACATCTATTACATCCGTGTGGGTGGGTGGCCTACCTGTGTGCGCACCTTGCGAACTGCTTCCTGCTCTGCTGATTCTCAAGAGAAGAAAACGCACACATTCAGTCACTCGTACTTTTGTTGCTTCTTTATCCACCCAATCATTTCATTACGTATTTTCCATACTGCAATGTCTCTGTCCGGTCTTGATCCTGTGCTAGCCTGGAGTTGCCTGACTTTAGAAACTCTTGAATTTATCCGGGAAATCCAGGAAACACTGGGTAATCGATATGCACAGAAGACAGTTCTTGTCCTGCATGAACTTAAACCCACTGGAGAGGGAGCGGATGGTGACAGACAAGGAGCCAGGTGACGTCTAGGGGGCATGAAAAGTACTATGGGGGAAACACCTATGAAAGTCGGAGGGTTCCAGGGAAGGTCAGTGTGTGATGGGTCCAGGGCAAGAGCCCCAGACTCCGTGCCAAAGGGAATAAGCAGTCAGGCAGAGGAAGGAGGGGTGACAAAAACTTCTCAGCAGACAGAGGGTCCTCACACCAGCGACACAGACCAGTGTGAGAATAGCCCTAAGAAGTGAGCCAGGGCGGTGGAGGCTTGACGGGAGAGGGAAAGGGAGGTCGGGTGACCAGGTGTCCTCGACTTCTACGCCGGGTGTCTCTGCGCAGCTCCAGAGGGAGGAGGAAGGGGGTCTAGCGAGGGAAGGGATGATCCAGTCAGTGTTTAGAACGACCGGTGAGACACGAAAGGGGCTACGAGGGGACGGAGAGATGGCTTCCGCGGCCCCTCCAAGGACAGCGGAGATGTCCTGCCCCAACGGACCGACTGTAGGTGACCGTGGACGGAAAACAGTCAGTGACACTCACAGTGACAACAGTGATGGGGGCGGCGAGCTACTCCCCGGGCCGGGGGCTGCGCTGGCACCGGGGACGCTTCCCAGACACCCGGCGCGGACAAGCAGCCCTGCTTCACCCGGAACACGGAGAACAGAGACACTGGTGTGTTCCCTCCCCAGAGCTGCCCCTGCCCGGCCAGAGCGCCCCCCGCCCCCGGCACACGCAGGCCCACTGCGCACCCGCACCCCTGGGACACACAGGGCACCCGTCTACCTGACGCGACGCCCTGCCCCCCGCCCCGCGGCACCCACAGCTCCGACAGCACCTACCCGGGTCGCCGAGGTGAGACTCCGCCGCAGAGAGGGCGCCGGGTCCTCGAGAGCCGCGGGGCTGACGGGCGCGCGGGCAGGTCGCAGGGCGCGAGCTGTGGCCCAGGGCAGGGGCTCCGGGGCGCGGGGGCACAGGCGGCGACGGCCCACCTGGACGGCGGGCGGCTCCACGCTAGGTCCCGGGTGGGCGTCCTCGGGCCTCCCGGGCCTCTGCAGCGCCGGAAGTGGCTGGGCGCTGACCTTGGGCTGACCTTGGGTCGACCTTGGGCTGACCTCGGGCCGACCTCGGGCCGGGCGGGCTGGACCCGTGCCCCGGCGGTGGCCACCGCTCTGCCCCTCGCACGGCCCCAGCCTCTGCGGCGGTCTCCCGGACGGAGGGAAGCGGCTCTGAGGCCTGAGGGTGGGTCCCGGGCTCGTCCTGGGGACCCCGGAATCCCCCCCAGTGGCCCAGCGCCCGCACCTCGGAGCAGCCTTGCGGCAGCGCCACCTCGCGGCGGCTCCCGGGGCTGCGCCGACCGCTCCCGGCGTCGGGGACCCTCCAGGAGCCAGGAGGCCCGCCCAGCAAGGCGGTGACCGCAGCAACTAAAAGACATCCATTGGTCAACAACAACAGTTTGTAAACGAAAGTGAGCTTCGAACACACATGTGCCTCACTCTCATTCCCACACCTTTGCCTACCGTAATTCAGTGCTTTCCGGATGGCTCTCCGCAAGATGACTCAGGTCACTGGGGTCAGAGGTCACACTCCGCAAAAAGGGGCTGAGCAGGAGGGTAGGTCTCACGGGGTGGGGGGGATTAGGTTTCCCCATGGCGTTACTGAAGGACCTATTACATCCAAATAATCTTTCAAAATGAATTTGGAATTAGCATGTAGATCTATTTTTGTTAACCGGAAAAAGATATTTAATGTGAATATGGTTTAAAATGGATTTTCTTCCTAGTACAGACCCTAAACCGAAAAAACCATTGATAAGAAAATAAACCTTTGACCCATCATTAATTTAATGAGTGGTTTTAATATCGTGAGTATCACGAACCGATTTAAAATTGTGTCCATTTGGTTACGTGCAATTATACACACAGAACAATGCTTCCTGCATGTGTTCCATGAATGCTACCCACAAATGATCAAAATAATGAAAGTTTCCCCTGGTCAAGATCTGAAAGACTTGAAAGATGTCTTTATACCAGGGACTGCAAACTGGCAGTCAAAAGGATAAACCAAGCTTTCAAAGGTGTCCTGTTCCTGTTTTGTTCTCATTCTGTTTGGCTAGCTGCTATTTTCCTTGACTTAGTCTACTTGTGTCGTTTTGTTGAATCCGAATAGTTTTAAGGGGAGACAGTGAACCATCAGCCACATCCCTCACTGTCTTAAGTTCACGTCCCTTCAAACTTCCATACAACTGACCTAGCAACCAACAGTTTTGGGATCTGCAACCCACGCCACACAGAAGCATCTTCTCTTAGTATCACAGAGCTTCCTGGAAAACAAAAGTTTCAAGAAAGCATGAAAATAAGTATGCCCCCATGTTTGATATGAAGTTCACTGATTCAGAAATACGTAATGCATGTTCTAGAACACATACTATGATTCATGAAAATACTATACATGTAAACTGTAAATAGCATGGGTTATTTCCAAATTTCGCAAAGCTAAGTGTTGTTCCTCTAACCTTTTCCTTCCACTTTCTGCAGAACTTCTATCATTATTTCACTGACATGTTACCCCCTTCCCAGTGTTTCTTAGGAAATGCCAACGCAGAAAAGTAGTTGTAAAATATTGCCACCATTGTAAAGTGATTATTTTTGTTTGTTAAGACGTGGAATGAGGCAGACTATATTGGGCATAAAATGAACAATGAACAATTACTCAAGACTCCTCTCCTCAGTGTGAAGTAAACACATATGTGAAAATTGCACGCAAAGCCACAGGCACAGGCCTGAGACTACCCACTTTTCAAATTTTGGAATCAGTCTATCCTGAAACTGCTTTCCAGCCTGGCATCTGGACACTTGACTGGGAATTATAATTCCTTCAACTGATGTAGAAATTTCCTTAAATGACAAACACTGTTCCCTGTGGCTTAAAACTTTTTTACAATGTGGCTTATGCTGAGCACCTGCTTTCATACCTTGGTACATGCTGGCGAAGGATGCCTCTGGTACCAGTCTCCAAAAGAGGCCTGTGAGTCCCTCTCAGAGTGGCCCAGGGACCACTCTGCATGTGTTGCTAGAGAAAATAACCAAGTCTTGTGCGACTCCGAGGGGAGGACTCGTGGAAGCTGGTGCCTGGTCTTCTGAGTTTGGCTACAAGTGACTTTTCCTTCTGCTGGTTTTGTTTGTCTCTTGTGCTCTAGTAACTCTTAGAACAATCTGTGCCAAGTTCTGTGGTTGCTTTCCATCCATCACCAGACTTGAATATGACATCGGTACCAAAACACACACACACACACACACACACACACCCTTTTCCCATACTTGAAGAGAATGCCAAAACAACTAAAATATGACTGTGATCACGAAGAGAAACAACAATAAGCATAATGTCACCATCCTACGTGTCCTTCGGCAGCTCTGCCCACCACTGAACACTGTGGGGAGCAAAGGGGGCCAAGGCAACAAAAGTATGAGGAAGACAAGTAGAATGAGCAGGGACAATAATGAAGGCATCTGGAAGGAAGGTGGAGGAATCACCATAGTGAGCAAATGCACCCTAAAAATGAAAATACTCCATATACATTTTATGTAAGATGTGTATGAATGGGCCGATCAGATGACAAAATGCAAAAAAAAATTAAAGGTCCCCAAATCAAAGTAGTACGAAAGGTTAAAAGCAATCAGGGTAAGAGAAAATGGCATTTTTAATGCTAAAAGCTAAAATCCACAATGAAGTCAGAACATGTGTGACTATTTATGCTCCAAGGAACTCAATAATCATTCTTTCGAAGCAGACACTACAGACAATGCAAGGAGACAGGGAAACACACAAACCGGAGACTCAGATGCTGCTCTCAGTCCAAGACAGGGCAGTGACATAAAGTCAGTGAAGAGATGAAAGGTTTCCACAACAATATTAGGAGGGTAGGTCTTGGAAACACCACTGGGTTCTATATTTGGATCACAGACCAAACACATGTTCACAGCACGATCATAGAAGGTGATGATATAACACAAAGAAATTATACGTCTTTTCCACTAAGCAGAAACTTTTCAAACAATGTTCCCTGGTCACAATGCAATAAATTCAACGGTGCTAACAAAATGACAGAAGGTCCTTCTACCTGGAAATTTAAAACTTCTTATCAACCCACTTCTGGGTCAAGGAGGAAGAACAAGCTAAAATTAAAGAATTTTTAAAAAGTACATCCCTGATGCATTATTTATCAGGATTTGGGGGATGCATCTAAAGTAATAGTCAGAGGAAAATGTATTGCCCTAAATACTTTATTAATAAAACTGGAAAATTAAAAGTAGAATTTAATGCCCAAGTCAAAATAATAGGAAAAAAAGAGTGACAACCAAACCAAAAAAGCATAAGGAATGACATCATAAAAATAAGTATATTAATATTATATTTCACACATATAAATATATATAATAATTATTAAAAATAATACAACTTAATAAAGAAGATGATAAAAAAAGGTCTAATTAATAAATTTAAATATTGTTTTTTAAGAAACAGCAAAAGAGACAAACCACTAGCTAATTTAATTAATGGGAAAAAAGGAGAAAGTACAAATGTATGAAGTAAGAAATGAGAATTACAAATAATTATTGGAAATTAAGAAATTTTAATAAGCCATGATGTAATTGTAATGATTTCTATGTAAATTAATTTGATACACTGCTAGATGCAATAGGTAGTTTCTTAAGAAATCAGAGCATTACAGAGTTTAAACAGACCAGTTTCCATAGAAGAAAGAGAAAATTGTGAAGGAACACTCCTACAGAGGGGAAAAAAAAGGCACTAAGCCTCCACATAATTCAACAGTGTCGAAAAAGAAAGGACATTTTTGAAACATTTTTTTTTAGTGGGGCAATTATAACACTGATACCTAACCCAAATAAAGACAGAACAAAGAAATAAAGCTACAGATCAATGCATTCATGAATATCAATGCAAATATTCTGAGCCAAATATTAGTAAACAGAATCCCTCCCCACTTTGAAAAAAAAATTCGAGCTTAGTTCAATACTACAGATCCTGGAGCATCACATGCAGTATCAACAAATTTAAGGGAAAAAAATAAACGATCACCTCCATAAATGCGCAGAGACCCTTTGCCAAACCCCAACACTTATTTATGATAAAAATACTAAGAAAATGGGAACTGACAGATTCTTTAACATGATAATGTGTATATAAGTGTATATGTCTGTATATAGATGTATATACATATATGTGTATATACATACACATATTGTGTGTGTTTAGATATATTTACAACTTACTCAAAAAGCTAGTGTCTTATTTTATTTTTTGGAGAAAAAATCATGACCAGTGTTACAACGAAGATGAGGAAAAGATAAGGATAGTCACTATCTCCACCAGGATTTGGCATCGTACTTAGTGTATTAGCTAGTACAACTGGACAAAAGAAGAAAATTTACATAAGAATATGTAAAGGAAAAGTAATGCTGTCCCAATTGCAAACCATAGGACAGTCAACCTGTAAAACCCCAGAGTGTCCATGATAAAACCAACAAAACATTGCAAGAGTTCTGTGAAGTAGCAGGCTATCAGAGTAACATACAAAAATCGATAGCCTTCATACAAATGAATAATAAAGAGTTTTAAAACATGATGGTAGGGGCACGTGGGTGGCTCAGTGGGTTAAGCCTCTGCCTTCAGCTCAGGTCATGATCCCAGGGTCCTGGGATAGAGACCTGCAGGGGTCTCTCTGCTCAGCAGGGAGCCTGCTTCCCCCACTCTCTCTGCCTGCCTCTCTGCCTACTTGTGATCTCTCTCTGTCAAACAAATAAATAAAATCTTTAAAAAAACAAAAACAAAAACAAAATGATGGTAGAAAATACATTTGAAGCCACAACAAAGAAGACAAAAAATTAGAAAAAAGGTATGAACAACTGTGCAAAACCTAAACCATGAAAATGTGAAAACAGTTCCTAGAAGGCAAGAGTACAATTGAACAAACGGAAAGCATCTCCTTTTCTGAGACTGTCTAGTCTCCCTAAATTAGGTTCTGTGCAATTCAAATATCTAAAAGACATTTCGGGTTTTTTGTTTTGTTTTTGTTTTGTTTTGTTTTGTTGTTGTTTTCAGAGAAGGAAGTGGCGCGGAGGGTTGGGGAGGGAGGGAATCTCCAACACTCGGATCCCATCGTGGGGCTGGATCTCACAACTGAAATCATGGCCTGAGCTGAAATCAAGAGTCAGAGGCTTGACCGTCTGGGCCACCTGGGTGCCTCTCTCTCTCTACCAGCAATCTTACAGAGTTGATCTGATACAAAGTTCACATGGAGTAACAAACATGAAGGAGAAGCCAGGTAAGCTCCGAAAGAGAATAACTGTGGAGAAGAACGGGTCCTGCCCCATATTCAGGCATAGCATTTCCATTTCTAAACACGGTGTTGGTACGTGAATGCACAGGCACTCGAGAGGAATGGAAGACCCAAATACGCATGGATCCTTAGAATATAACCAAAGTGGCATCTCAGATCATAGGGGGACAGACAGACTCTTTTATACATGGTGTTAGTACAAATGGACAGTTGTTGTAAAAGTGTAAATGTAGATCTATGTCTCACATCATTCATAAGAATAAACCCCCAATGGATTAGGGAACTAAACATAAAAACTGAAGCCACAGAAACGCTGGAAAATAACATGTATAAATTTCTTTTTAGCATTGATGTAGGGACTGGCTTTCTAACAATACCCCAAAACATGGAGTCAAGAAAAGACAAGACTGATAAATTTAGCTACATGCCAAAATATTAATTTAAAAATGTGTGACAAAAGTGCCTGGGTGCCTCCATTGGTTAAGCATCTGACTCTTGATCTCAACTCAGGTCTTGATCTCAGGGTCATGAGTTCCAGGCCTGCACTGGGCTCCATGCTGGGTGTGGAGCCTACTTAAAAAAAAAGAGAAAAAAATGAGATAAACACTATAAGCAAAATCAAAATACATGATATTCTGGGAGGAAATATTCTCAGCATATACTGCTGGCAAAGAGCTAATACCCCTAACATAAAGAACTCTTAAATACTGTAGAACAAAGAAATAAAAACCCAAGAGAAAAATGTGAAAATATAATGAACAGACAATTCACAAAGACAAAAATGTTCTTCACACATGAGCAGAGGTCCAAATTCACTCATTTTTAGAGAAATACCAATTAGAATAACACTGAGATAGTATTTCTGACCTATCAGACAATTTTTTAAAAATTATATGACAACACAGTTAACTCCTGATCCTGTCAGGAAACAGAAACTCTCATAAATTATTAATGAGAAGTCCAATTGTTTCACTCCATCCAGAGGGAAACTTTCTAATACCTAAAGGAAACCCAAACAACCAAATTAAGACCTACACATGTGCTTAATTTTTGACTCAAAAGTCCTACTTCTTTTTTTGTTTGTTTGTTTTTTTAGACATCCTACTTCTAAGAATCTACCTAAAAGATACCACAAACACTACAAAAATTCAAACACAAGATTTTTCATAGCAGCATTGTTTGTAATTCCAACTTTCTGGATACAATCTGAATTCAAGTCTATGGAGAGTGTTTGAAAAGCTAATAAGCTATGACATTTCTACCCAGTGCAATGTTATTCAGCTGCTCTAAAGAAAAGTTCTTTATAGATGACTACTAGAGTATCCTGTTAAGTAAAACAAACAAAGCACAAAAGAATGATTATAGCATGCCAGCTTTTGTGTGAAAAGGGAGATATAATAAATATAATAAATACATAAGCATATTTTCATTCATGCAAAAGAAATACAGGGAGATACGGAATTGTTGAATCACTATTTGGTATGCCTAAAGCTAACGTAACACTGTACTAGTTAATTGGAATTAAAATAAAAGCTTAAAAAGAAAGAAACACAGGGAGAATAAATCAGAAAGTATAACATCAGGTTACGTGTAGGGAGTGTGTGGGAAGGGGGTCGAGAGAAGGGGCGTGGATTGGCAAGGATGAGGAGGGAGCCGTACTTCTTTGAGTGTAAGTCTCTGTACCGCTGATTCTTAAAACCATAGGAACATTCCACATACCCTTCCCATACCCAAAATTAACCAATTAAAAACAACCAGCACGTGAGGTGAACCAAAACATGCCACATAAACACGAACAAAGCAACCTAACTCTTCCGAATGGAAAACATCACCACGCTGGCACGGGTGGAGAACATCGGGAAAGCAGTGTCTTGATGGGACACCGTAGAGCTGGGACGAAGGCTGCTGGGCCTCAGAGCTGTGATTTCATTAATGCCTGGGTCTCACCGGGGTACCGGTCGACTACTGTCAAACTTGAGTGTTGAGTGTGCATCCAAACTCAACGAACGCTTACACATGGCGTAGCTAACGAGGACCAGGTTTGTGACCGCCAAGAGTGAACGGACGGCTGAGACAATCAGGGGACCCCGGGATGACCTCTGTGAGACTGAACAGGAATCTTTCCTGCGTGTGTCCTCAGGGGACATGCATATGTGCACAGACACATACATGCCTGTCCCAGACAGATGAATCAGAGTCACAGAGGCGTGCCTGTGAATGGCTTCGCAGACCCATTTCTTCCCATTTCTCTCTGCTGAGAAAGCCCAGAAGCAGTGACTTACTGTGATTCCTCTTATCTTAAAAAATAGTCTCATACTACATCCCCAAATTTGCCTACTCCCTTCTACATAGCGTTCCTTAATAAAGCTGTCTGTACTTGACCATCTGCACTCCCTCTCCTTCCCTTCTCCATGAAACTCAGCCTACCTGGCTTTCCTGGCAACCACTGGAACAGGAGAAACACCTCTGTTGAGGTCATGAGCAGCTGTGTTCTACAGTCTATGGCCATGCTTACGTGCATGTTATTGTTTCTTGACCAACCAACACCATCTGACACACCCCAGCACTGTGGTGGCATACACAACTGTATTTTCAATGTCTACACTTGAATATTGAATGTATGGATGCCAAACAACAGATTTTAAATCCAGCTGGCTGTCCTTCTGCTCAAAAACTGCTCTTCGTACAGTGTTGGGCACCCAAGACCATCCCTCAGGACGCTCATCCTAAACCAGACCCATTCTTGGCCCCAGGTTCCCATATCCCACCGGCAAGTGTGTTGGGACCAAAGAATTCTCCTCTTCACCATCACGAAGCCCTCGTCTAGACCGTCTCACTTATCTGCAAGACTGGAAAACTCTGGTCTATTCCCATCCTCCCACTGCCAATTCAGGAGGCACAGGGAACTTTCTAAAAATAAACTTGATATTGAATGTAACACATTAGCTTGTTGGACTCTGCCCGGTGAACACCTTTGTGTTATTGTAACCCCAGTGAAGAGAAGAGATACGTGTCACGAGCTTCCCAGAGACAGGCCCTGGGTCCAGCATGTCTTCTGCCAAAGTAATGACGAGGCTAACTTGTTTCTATGAAGTGTTTCCAGGTTTGAAACAGGAAATGAATGGAATCCTAAGTGTATGATCTCTCATGAGTGGCTTCCTGGGATCAAATCTCTTCTATCCATGTTGTTCTATTATAGTTAAAAGTCACTCTTCCTCATTGATGACTAAGTCCCCTTGTGCCAACACTCCAAAATGCACTTGTCCATATGAACCTTCTATTTATTTCCAGTTGGGGCTATTCTGTTTTGTTACGAGCACACGTATGACTTTCTTTCACTGATCAAATATGTGTGTGATTTTTTCATACTTTCTAGAAGGGAGATACTGGCCCAGAAAGTGCACACTATTTCAGCTGTGGTGGAAACCTCATATGTTTCCCAGAGTGGTTGCGCCAGTTTAATCTCTCACTAGTGCCTGCTTCTCAGGCTCATAAACACTTGGTATTTTCAGTATTTAAAACTTAAGCCACTTTAGCAAGTTTTAATTTGTCTTATTCTAATGATTACAAAAGTCAGCATTTTTAAAAATTTATTGGCCACATAGAAATCTTTTTTTGCCTACCCTTCTGTTCAGTGATCTGTGTTTATAAGGGTTTATAGAAGTTCTTTATTCTGTTTCTATGTCTTTTGTCAGATACAAGTATTACTAATATCACGCCCCACTCTCTGGATTGATTTTTCACTCACTTTAATAGTCTTTCTGTGTTAAAAAGTATCAGTCCAGTATAATTTATTGGTATTTTCCCTTATGGTTAGTCCTTTTTTCCATCTCATTTAAGTAACTGGTGTCAAATCACATTTCGTAAAACTTACTGAAGTAATTGGAATAGACTTTTACGTATAATCTCATGTGTCAGGATTTTTAAAAATGAATCTCCAGTTGGCCTAGTATCATTCACTGTAAAAAGATCCTCCGTACTTCTCCACAGGGGCACCATCATTATAAATCAAATGACACAACATTTCCTGAGTCTGTATCCCCGAGTCTGAGCTTTTCGTCCTGTTGCGTCCATCCATCTACCTCTGTGCCAACCCTGCAGTCTTCAAGATTCTACCCATAGAGTAAGTCTTGATATTTAAGACCAAAAAATTCCTCAACTTGGTTTTTGTTGTTCAAAATGATCTAAGTTATTCTTGACCCTTTGAATTCTAATAGGAACTTCAGAATCAGTAGGTCCCTGTCAACAAACACATAAATACATACAAACACACACACACACGCACACAAACTAGCTCCTGGGACTTTTGCTGGAATTGCAAAATTGAGTGTTTGAACGAGTATGTGGGCCACTGAATCTGCACATACAAGTCCTCTGATCCAAGAAGCATTGTATATCCCTTCATTTCTTTAGGTTTTCTTCAATTCACTTGTCTTGTAGTTTCTGAGTATAGCGTTTACATACCTTTGTCAGATATATTATTTATTTGATGCTTTATGATACCTTGTAAATTGTATCATTTTAATATTTCATTTTCTAATTATCTGGTATTAGTGTATTGAAATAAAATTAATTTTTATCTGGCCTTATACTGGCAATTATGTCAAAGTTGTACCTTCCATTCGTATAGATTGCATATTCTTTTGGACTTTTCAAAAATCATATTCTCCTTCCTTATGTTCGAATCTGTATGCCTTCCACTTCCATTCCGTGCTTTATTTCTCTGTGACCTCCTGTACAATTCTGAATACAAGTGGTGACAGAAGGCCTCCCCCTTCACTCTGGATCACAGAAGAAACATTTCGTAACTTTCCAGGAAGTATGATGTACAATATAGTGTTTTTCTTCTTGTTGTTGGATAGCTCTTACAGACTGAGCTAGTTCTCTTTTTTCCTTATACTTTGTTAATGCTTCATAATTAATAGCTTTGGGTTCTATTGTATGTGTGCTTTTGATGCAGCCACTGAAGTGAGCTTAATGATGTGTGCCCCTTTATGTACTTAATTAGGAAAATTACATCAATCAATTAGCAAGTATAAAAAAAAAAAGCAAAGGAAATGTTTCCAGGAATAAACACCTGATTTTGATTTGGTATTGTCTTTTTGATCACTCAGTTAAATTTGCTAAGTTTTTTTTTTTCTTTTGCTCTGTTTTCATAAGGCCAACGAGTCTGTAACTTTCCAGCTTATCTACTTGCCATGACCTTTGTCATATTGTGGCTTTCAGAGTTGTGTTATTCTATAAATTGTTGGAAATGTCCCCTTTCTTTCCATTTAATTTCTGTAAGAGATGATGAGGAAGACTACCATCATCGCTTCTGTAAACATTCGGAGAAACTCACTGGGGAAGTCATGTGATTCTGGAGGTTTCTTCCTAGGGAAGTCTTTAGTTTTATTTTCAGCGTCCTCAATATAGAGTTGTCCAGATTTTTCTGTCTATTCTTGCGTCAGTAATTGTACTTTTTCCATAAATTTGGCCACTGTATCTTATAGTTTTAAATTATTTGGCATGGTATACCTAACTTTTTTTTTTTTTAATTTATTTGACAGATCACAAGTAGGAAGAGAGGCAGGCAGAGAGAGAGAGAGGAGGAGGAGGCAGGCTCCCTGCTGAGTAGAGAGCCCGATGCGGGACTCTATCCCAGGACCCTGAGATCATGACCTGAGCCGAAGGCAGAGGCTTTAACCACTGAGCCACCCAGGTGCCCCGCCTAACTCTTTTTTAATGTCTGCAAAAATTACAGTTCCCATCTTGTAATCCACTTCTAATTATATGTATTCATTTGTGCTTTGTCTTTTTAGCAGCCTTGCGAGGGTGTATCAATTTGTACTAAGGTTTTCAAATACTCACTGGTATTTTTACCTCACCGGTTTTTGTTTGTTTGTTTGTTTTTCTGTATGCTATTTTCTGATTTTATTCTGCTCTTTTCTTTTTCTTTCTTTTTACTTATTCTGAGTTCAATTTGCTATTCTTTTTGAAAATTCTTAAAATGTGTACTTAGTCACTTTCAACTTCTCTTTTGCTGTCATCTTTGTTCTAGAGGTATAAATTTTCTTCTGGGTATAGTTCTTGGTGTCTCCACAAAGATTTCATAGATCTTCATTGTTAGTCTTTTCACATATTTCTAATACTCACTGTGGTTCTTCTTTTTCTGTAAAATTGTGTTTGATATATTTTGGAGTTACATTATTATGTACATAAAGACTTGGTTCTTATATCTTCCAGGTGAATTAGCAACTTAATCACTTTGAAATGTCACCCCATTTTTTTCAAGCAATTCTCCTTTCCATAATGTACTCTGTCTTGTAATAGGATGGTGGGAATATTTCTTGTAGTGTTTGCATTTGATTTCCTTCTATATCCTTTCATTTTCCAATTTTTATTCTCAATATACTTATTTATTCTCAGTATATTTGAAGTGTGTCTATTATAATCAGCATTAGGCATACATATTCTATGTCCAGCACTGGGTACAGTAGGATTTACAAACCATTTTAATTCTTTTTCTTTCTCAACTAATTTATATTCTTTATCTACCTTTCTTACTAATCAAGCATCTTTATTATGTTACAATTAACTTGTAGCTATAATTGATTTTGTGATTATAAGTGGTATCACTAGGGATAACATATGCTGCTCTGGTTTATTATTTTTTAATTTTTATTTATTATTTTTTAATTTTTTTATATGTATAGAGAGAGCAGGAGCAGGGAGGAGGGGCAAAGGAAGAGGGAGAACCTTAAGCAGGCTTCACACCTAGCATGGAGCTCAACATGGGGGCGGATCTGACGACCCTGACATCATGAGCTGAGCCAAAATCAAGAATCGGACACTCAACTAACTGAGCCACCCAGGTGCCCCATGATTTATTAAATAAAATCTAAGATAAATCTGTGCTTTTGCTTCATCCTCTCAGCATGAACACTACAATCTACTTTTTGTGTTTGGCATCTTCCATGGTGTAGTCATCATAAAACGCTCAAGCATAGAGGGGTGGGTGTAGATCAAAAGCAACAGCTCCCTGACTCTGGAAATCAACCAAAAGAAGACACAAATTGAGAAGCATTTATTTTTAGAAAGCTAAATGAGAGTTTAGGATAAAAATGGGGAAGGCAAAGACATCTTGTCTGGACCCAATTACTTTCAATGCTCAGTTCCATCAATGACAGGTGTAAATCTGCCAGCCGTAAGATCTGTTACATAATATGATAAATTACATTTGGGTTGGGAAGGCAAACCCATGTCTTGCCAAGTGAAAAGTCATGAACTCAAGCAGAAATAAATATGAAAACTTCCAGGAGGTTATGGTCTCTGTGTTGGAACCAGTGAAAGACCAGCCAGAAACACAGTGGGGAGATCCTGCCTATGGGAGAAGAGAAGAGTAGAGATACACTCTGCAAACATCTCTGGCAGACTGACTGGCACAGGCATGCACATCCTTAAGAGACCCAGTACAGCCTGGGATAGGGAAAGCAAAGGGAGATGAGACCCTGAATGTGTTCCCAACCAAAACACAGACTAGGTATACAAACTTGCGATGTTTAAATACAACCTTGGCTTAATACTTGACTGAGCTCTACAGACACTTGGATACCCCTGGTGTGTGTTTAAAAACAAATATAAGAATGTAAGTATAAATACCTTCTGCACAGCCATGAAAACAATCAACAAAAAGAAAAGTAACCCATGGAATGGGAGAAAATATTTACAAACTACATATTTGATAAAGGGTTAATATCCAAAATATATAACAAACTCATACAACTCAACACCAAAAAATGCAAATAACTTGATTTAAAAAGAGGTAAAGGACCTAAATAGACACTTTTCAAAAGAAGAAATGTAAAGGCTAACAAGTATAAGAACAGGCATTCAGCATCACTAGTCATCAGGAAAACGTTAAAACTACAAAGAGATTTCACCTCACATCTGCTGCAGTGGCTATCATCAAGAAGACAAAAGGCAACAAGTGTTGGAAAGGATGAAGAGAGAACAAAGCCTTGTACACTGCTGTTGGGAATGTCACTTGGCACAGCTATTATGGAAAGCAATTTTTTTCTCAAAAAATTGAAAATAGAGCAACTACCATACGATCCAGCCATCCCACTCCTGGGTATATGTCTAAAGGAATTGAAATCAGGATCTCAAAAAGACAGCTACATTCCCATGCTCATTCCAGCATTATTCACAACAATCAATATGGAAACAGCCAACATGTCCCTCGATGAGTGAATGGGTAAGGAAAAGATGAGAAATGGATACATATGTCTGATACATGCACAGTGGCTCTGCCTTACAGGAAGTAGGAAATTCCTTCATATGTGACTACATGGATAGAGCTGGAGGACTTCACACTGAGGGAAATAAGCCAGACACAGAAAGAGAAATACTGCCTGAACCCACGTATATGTAGAATCTGAAATTGTGAAATTCACAAAGGCAGAGGAGGACGGTGGTTGCCCGAAGGTGGGGGAGGGGAATGTTGGTCAAAGGGTACACATTTTCGGTTATGCAGGATGAGTAAATTTTGAAGATAATAAAAATACTGTATTGTATGCTTGAAATTTGCTTAGAGGGTAAACTAAACCTTCTCACCACACACACACACACACACGCACATGATGATAACTACATAGGGGGGTCGGACACAGGAATTAGTTTGATAGTGGTGATCATTTCACAATGTTTATGTGTATTAAAACACTAACACACACATTAAATATATACATTTATATGGTGATAATATATCAATAAATTTGTTTAAAAATCATTGTAATCCTCAGAGCAACCACTCAAACTAATAATAAAACACTGTAGCTAAAAGAAGCAAGAGAGGAAATAAAAGTAGCGTCCCATAACTATGTGCCTGACACATGCGGAAGAACAGAAGAACAAAACGCACAGGACATAATACGTACAGGGTAACTACAAGATTGAGGCAAGCTTCCAGCCAGATGGATAGTCACGTTAAGTATGAATAAGCTAAACATTTCAATTCAAGTGCAGAGGTCTGTGTGACTGGTTCAAAATCAAGACCTATGACATGCGGCTTACAAGAGACAGTATTTGTATGCAAAGACACAGGTCAAAAGTGAAGGAACGGAAGATAAATGCTTTGCGAGGCCTAAACATGGGGGCGTTATGTCTTTGCTTGTCCATCTTTATTTTATTTGAATTTATGTAGCTTGTTGAGTGATTTTCTGTACAGTGTTGCCCTTCTGCACGTTACTCTGTCATTCCAAAAGCAGATGCTCTTCAGAAACATGTACCTAAAAATACTAATCAAATCGTATCACTCAGTTCTGCTCAAAACTTGCCCATGGCTTCCTACCTCACATGATGTAAAGGACAAAACTTGACAACAGTCGGAGCTGCACACTACAGTAAGTTAGGTCTACAGAGCTCTTGTGTTCCTTTCTGATTGCATGTCCTACCAATACCGGACCAGCCCGTCCCAGCCATGTGCAGTGGCTTCCCGGCCATTCTGCAAACTCCTGCCTTACCCATTTGGCACTGGCGGTATATCTGCCTAAAATGTTCTTCGCCCACAGCCATGCCCACATTGCATGGTCCCTGTCCTCATTCATGTGTTCACGTACATACAGTTTCCTCAGGGAAGTTGTGACCACCTTATTTCCAACTACATCTGCGTGCCACTGTATATCTTCTTTACTCTTCTGTAACTTCCCCAAAGCAGTTCTTATGGAGCTTAGCAGATATTTTGCCATTTTGTACCTTATCTAACCCTCCTCCTAAATGAAATGTCCAGAAAGGCAAGGGTTCTTATTCTCCCCAGGCCATTTCAAGATCATTGCACTATAACAGTGCTGGCTACATTGGAAATTTCCAATCAACGTAATGAATGAATGGATTCTGAACCATTCACGAGACAGCTTTTTAAACTAGATGCTTTTTTCAAACATAACACATAGGATATGTTGTATTTTAACAGAATATTCCTAATTATTTTCTTACTGAGTCTACTCAACATCCTACTTTGAAGATGGGCTCATCTATAGCAGGACTTACACTTTAAATATAATAATGTGAATAGCAAGAAGACCTGAATGGCTGTATTTACATTTTCCTTCTATCATATACATATATAATATATAATAAATATCAATATATGTAATATTAATGTATATGAATACATCATATGTAAAAGTATTAATATATAAAACAAATTATACACATACATACGTCATACACACACACATTCGTAGGTTTAGGTTCACAGCAAAATTGAGTAGAAAGCACAGAGGGTTCCAATATATCTCTTCCTACATGTGTACCACCTCCCCCATCATCAATATCCCCACCAGATAGTCTATTTGTTACAACTGATGATCATGCATTGACACGCCATTAGCATCCCAAGCCCACGGTTTACATTAGAGGTCACCCTTGGCACTGCACGTTCTTTGGGTTTGCACGAATATGTAATGACATGTATCCATCACTGTAACATCACACAACAGTCTCACTGCCCTGAAAATTCTCTGTGCTCCACCCATTCCTCCTTCCCCTTTGCCCTCCAGCCCTGGCAAACAGAGATCTCTTCACTGACCCCGTACTTGTGCCTCTTCCAGGAGGTCTATGGCTAGAATCCTACAGCATGCGGAGCCTTTCTGACCAGCCTCTCTCACTGAGCCCCATCCATTCAAAACTCTGCCACCTCTTCTCATGGCTTGAGAGCTCATTTTTATTTAGCCCTAAATACGATCCCATCATTTACATGGACCACTTTCATTACATGCTTAAACATCCATTATTTATCAGTACTCGTTAGTCACTTAAAACGTCCCAAAATATTTTTTCATGGTGTCAAGAAGTACAAGGATGCTTCCAAATAGTTGGACGGCCCTGCTCGCAGGTTAAATTACACAAACAAAGCCAGACGTCTAAGGCGCTGGTAATACCTTATATGGAATCAATCATTCACTAAATACTTTTGTTTCCCAAGACACAGCCTATCCCAAGGCACTGCATGGAACAGCCCATGGGCCACTGGAGACACTCTGGTCACTAAGAACGCACTGAATCCCTTGGTTGGTTTTCTCCTGTGGGTGGCAGGATACTGGAGTGTTCTGTTCGGCAGACCAGAGTAATAACTCTCAGAGATGCTGCATTTCCTTCATCAGCTGTAACTCATATTCACCTTTCTAAACCATTACTCTGAGGTGTCTCTCTCTGCACTGGGTAAGTTCTTATAAACAAAATTAGCTTCTATTAAATTAAACTCATTTTATGAAAATCTAGATAGTTATCACATATACATTTAAACTGCAAATCAATACACATGCATGAAAATATAATTTATAGTATCTTCTAAATTAATACTCCTTTCCCTTTTTCTCTTCCTCCTCTGAAGTCTGCAAATATATTTTAAGCCGAATTTGACACAGAAACTCTTTCATATCTGGAATTCTTTTGAAAATCTGAATTATTGACAAATTAAATGCTCTTCTCCCTTCTCAGTCTCATTAATGGAAAATCTACCAGGATGATTTCATTCCAAATAGGCTAAATGAAAGAAATTTATAGATAACAAAGTATCAGCTGACATCTAAATCTCTCATTTGCCACGTAACTTTAAGGCTCAGTGAGACACATGAATCCACTTGGTTGTTGCTTTTAAGAAAGAACAGACATCTGAAAACTTGTTCTTATTTTAAAAAATATACTTGCAAGATAAATTGTCTTCCTACTAGAATGACAGAAGACTATGTGGGTTTAGCAAAGTAATTGATTTAGATTTATCAAAGCAATGATAACTGATTATTATTTTAATTTCTATTTATTACCATTATTTTTCATGTCTTGCCTACCACACTATGTGCTGAATCCACTTTTCATCAAAATGGAAGTTATCTGTGGAAGACAAAGTAGATTTATGACAAAGAAAACATTCTTTAAAATCTGTTACAGGGATGTTTTTATAATACTTTGTTTCTCCCAATAGTACTTTGCAGTTGTGTGAAAGTTAAATTAGCTGTGTCTGGGAAACTATAAAGTCTGGGACTTGAATGAGACCATTTTTCATCTCAGGTACTCATGACTCCCAGTTTGGACTCAGATCATTCCCTTCCTATTCTACTTTTGGTTGTGATTTCCACTTGAAGTCTGAACCCTGGGAGAAATGTGTTGTATGGGCATTTAATTTTTCCATTTAATGGGACATCCAAGGCTGACCAATTTCACTAGGACATTTTAAGGAAGAATCCTTGCAAAGGTGGTTGAGGTATAAACCAAGCACAAAGTGTTTTCTGTGCCTTGCCAAGGTAATCAGGCTCATGGAGAACACATGAAAGAAAGACTTCGGACACAAATCTAAGTTCCTCATCACTTACAATTAGCAAGTCAGTAGGAATCTTGAACTTTTCCTTAAAGTAACAAATGTTGAGTGCCAGCTAGTTTTATATACAAATTCTAGCAATATTAACACATGGGTTACTTCAGCTTCAAGGCTAATTGTCCTACTTGTAATTTATATTAATTCTATATCTAGGAATCTTAAAAGGAGCAAATGACAAGAACATTCTTTAGGACAGTTGAAGGCAAAATTTGTGGTTTTCTTTGTACTCTTAGTTTTAAGTTGCTCATAAACCAATTAGGAAGAACTGGAAGCATTTCTAAAAGCTCCTGTTTAAAATGGTTCAGGATTTTCTTTGAAGCAGCAGTTAATCATCTACTCTAGCAAACTGATGGATATATTTTTTTAAACTATCAGCATCATATAATTTCAGAGCTGGAATGACATTCGAAGTCATTTACTCCTACAACTTAATTTTAATGCTAAAGAAACCAAGAGCCAGCAAAAGTGATGACCTAAGGTCACAAAATTATTTTATTCCAGAGGTGAATCTGATCCTTTGAATCTATTCAAGACATTGTGAGTGTCTCAAGTGGGAAGCAAGGAGACTTTGCCTTTTCAAAATGTAAAAAAAAAAAAAAAAAAAAAAAAATTGTTATAAGAAATAGAATAAATTCATCTAATGCAAGGAAGAATAGTAGGAACTTCTTCATATTAGCCATCAGAGGGGAGAAATTTGGGGGTCTAGCTGGTGCTTATTTTATTTTACCTGGGCAGGAGACAGAAGCAAAACAGGAGTAAATGGTCCATAAGGGTAACTAATAAACATTTAAGCTTGGACAGTGCTATATGGTTTTCAGAGCTCTAATGACGCTATTATTTATCTGAATCTCAAGGTCCCCTGTGAGGTGGCCAGGGTGGGTCCTGGGTGGGAACTAGGACCCTCTGGTAGGCAGGTAAGAAAGCCACTGGCCCAGAGTCACACAGAAGCTTTCCAAGAGAGGAGATCTTGGGCTCCCCGTGCTTCCCAGGGCTCACCCACCACACCCACCAACTAATTACACAGGATGTGCATGAGGTCAGAGACTGAACGTCCTGTGGTGAAAATCAGAATATAATTTTTGCTGTCTAGCCTGCAAATGAGACAGAGTATTTGAGATTGAGTATATCTGTCCCGATGTACAGATAAAAGGAAAGAAACTAACATCACAAGTTTGAGGGACAACAGGTCTTCTTCATGCGCATTTTCCTCCTTGTATCAGGTGTGTCTGTGAATGAGTGGTTCACATACACACACACCAACACATGCACACATACTCTGTGCATGTGTGTGCAAAAATAAAAACACAGGTCTTTGTCTCCAGAGAGATTTAATTCACTCTTCCCAAGCTCAACTGGTATCTGCTTTGTGAATGTCAAATCGAACAATAATCCTGTCATGGCTGAAGTAGGAAAGACATTAAGATTCGAAGCTGATAGCCAAGAAAGAATTCTTGAGAAGTCTTCAGTCCAAAAAGGTGGTTTTATTAAAGCGCGGGGACAGGACCTGTGGGCAGAAAGAGCTGCACTGGGGTCGTGAAGAGTGGCCCATTATATAATTTCAAGTTGGGAGGGGGTTAGGGATAGCGTAACTCTCCAAGGAATTTTGGAAGCCGGATTTTCAGGACCTTGAGGAGGCTAGCTGTTGTTGGGGAAAGGTCATTTCTCACTGTCTCATAAAACCGTAGTCATGAGACCCTTCAGATGTATATCAGTGGGTCATATGCTTGGGGATGATTCCCAGCATGTATCTTGGGGGGTGGTTAGAGATAAAGGAAGTTTCCAAAGGAATTTTTATAAGTTAAAGTAGACTTATAGGATCCTGGTTGGGGGTGGGAGTAGGTGGATGGGTCAGGCTAGGATTGCCTTTTGCCCTTAGCAAAGTGTCAACCTCAAGGCAGTTGAGTCCCTACAGGAATGTCATTCTGCCTATTTCAAGGACCTGTCAGTGGGCTGTAAGGAAATTTAATTATTTTCTCTTCTGCCTTTGTTTCCCCGCATCAATGGCCACTCCCTCATCTCCTTTGCCACACCCACAATTTGTGTCCTGTTTCTCATCTCAGACAAGCAGATCTGAAAGCACAGTGCTAGAACCTGAAGACCAACCGCAGCCTCGTTGGCGGTGCCTTCTTGGTCATCCCCGTAACCAGCCTCTCCCTCCCATGCTTCTCGTTTGTCTTTCGCTGGAGGTGATATTTAAAGTGGTGGCTTGGGCCATCAATGGGGCTTACCAGGTTTTTCTGGGTATCTCCCATGTATTAATGGGAGCTGTTACATGTTAATGAACTGTTTTCCTCTGGTTAAACTGTCTTTAGTCAAGAAAGAGTAGGCAAGGGTAGAGGGAAAGTTCTTTTCCCTCCCCTACAGTGAACTATCAATTCCCTGCACTTGGCTACTAGAAAAGCTTTTGCCCTTCCTTGAACGCACTCACACAGACATGTACACACACACACACAAATACACAGTGGTGCTTTGAACAGTGTCCTTTTGAGTTGGAGTACACAACAAGATATATTCTTTCCTCTAAGGGTTTTTTTTCACTTCTCACTTTTCACAGAAACTGGGGTTTGTCAAAAAAAGTTCCTGCATACAGTAATCACCCATCGGTATTTCCTGGTCAAATTATCTTTTTTTTTTTTTTTTCAAGAATCCTTGTAAATGAGATAGTTTAAGGAAATTCCAATTTACCATGGCTTTTTTTTTTAAAGATTTTATTTATTTATTTGACAGAGATAGAGTCAGCAAGAGAGAGAACACAAGCAGGGGAAGTGGGAGAGGGAGAAGCAGGCTCCCCAATGAGCTAGGAGCCCGATGCAAGGCTCAATCCCAGGACCCTGGGACCATGACCTGAGCTGAAGGCAGACGCTTAATAACTGAGCCACCCAGGAGCCCCCCAATTCACCACGTTTAACAGACAGCCTATTCCACTCCTCTGGAATTAGTTAGTGGCTCATTTCTCAAATAGCAAATACAGAGTTAATTAGTTACTGAAGTCAGATGATTCCACCGCTATCGGCAGAAACTGTGACGTTGTTTTTCAGGTCTCTCCTGGGTTTGCAGACACATACATTAGAAACTAAAGTTTCTAATTCAAGAGACAATTACCCGTTCACCTAGGGCCCTATAGTGTTGAGGTGCTATTCCAATAAGCCCACTCCCTCTGTTTTTCATTAGTGTTATGAAAATAGCTTGTTATCTTATGCCATGGGAATTTCCCCTAAGCACCTAATAACTCACTGAGCACTTAATCTCATTCTGTGGCTGTTGTTTATATGGGAAAACTTGGTAAAGATTTTCATATTAAGTAACACTACATCATTAACGTGTATGTATACATGCGTCCCCTGTCCTAAATAACTCTGAGCCTACCTGCCCGTTGTATTCCCCACACTGACATGCATAGTCACTCCGTCGACCCCATTGTCATATCTGGCCCCCCACGTCACTAGCAGAAGCCATCAGAACCAGCTCAGGTGGGCTCCATAGAGCCAGAGGCAAATCAGTACAGTTTTCCTAGTGCAGACACCCTGCTCCAGGCTCAAAGAGATGGTCAAGCCTTTCCTGGCAGCCAGTATCATAAACCATCAGGTTTAACCACGCAAATATCCACATCCGACTGATTCCAGAATCTGGACATCAAACACCCCTGCCATACAAATTGACAGGCATTTAACTTATCTACTGGACATTTTGAGTGGCGAGTGTTTCTTCCCGCTGCCCAACTCCTGTACCTAAAAAGAATTCAATATACATTTCAATCTAAATTTCACACTTTGATGGTATATGTAGCTATTAGTAAGAATACAGAAATATTGGGGTGCCTGGGTGGCTCAGTTGTTAAGCGTCTGCCTTCGGCTCAAATCATGATCCCAGGGTCTTGGGATCAAGCCCGGCATCGGGCTCCCTGCTCCACAGGAAGCCTGTTTTTCCGTCTCCTGCTTCCCCTGCTTGTGTTCCCTCTGTCACTGTGTGTCTCTCTGTCAAATAAATAAATAAAATCTAAAAAAAAAAAAAGAATACAGAAATATTAGGAACTATCTTATGAATGGTGATTGAAGTAGTAACTGAATGCCGGTTAGTTCTTTCCTTTCTCCTGCCTTATTTCTGTCCTTCCTCCCTCCCTCCTCGTCTCTCCAAAAGCATAGCTCCTGCTCTAGGACAAACAGTGGGGAAAAGGCTCTTACATGGCGACCAAGTCAACAAGGTCTCTTCCCTTCATAGGGCTCAGAGCAGGAGTGTGGATAAGAGAGGCGAGTGGTCTGAAGGTGGGGAACCAGAGAAAGCTGACCGGGACACATACGACGGTAAAGAACAATCCACGTCGCCCGCAGCAAACAAAAAATGAGTGATAAGAATGTCAGGCAGTAGTCAGAGAAATGAGCCATCAAGCCATGGACAGACATCGAGGGGCTTTCACTGTGCAATGCTGAGTGAGACAAGGCAGCGTGAGGAAATGACATCTGTAGGAGCCCAGCTATACGGCAACCTAGAGAAGACGAAGTGCGGAGATCAGTGGTTGCGAGTGCTCGAGGTCGGGGGAGGACGAAGAGCTGGAGCCCAGAGGATTTTCAGGGCAGTGGGAACACTCTGTGGGACACTATACTGACGAACCCATGTCGTTACACATCTGTCAAAGCCATGCAGTGTGCACCACCAAGAGTGACCCGGAATGCAAACTGTGGGCTCTGTGTGAAGATGATGTTCACGATGGGCTCATTGGTTGCAACGAATGTCCTGCTCCGGGGCGGGGGGTGGGGGCTGGAAATGTTGATAAAGGAGGAGGTAATGTGTGTGTTGGGCGGGCGTGGTAAATGGGGAATCTCTGTACCCACCCCCTCAATTTTGCTGTCAAGTCCCAATCTGTAGCTCAGCCTTTGCTTCTTCAGGTGTCAAAGTCTTCACCAGCCCAGGAAAGGACCCTCCACCCAAGTGCCTCTGCCCGTTACGTCCAGCTGCCAGATAGAGAGGGCGCCCTGTGAGCCCATGACGCTCCGGGATTCATCCTGGCAAGCTCAGGGGAGGAAGGCGGTGCCAGATGAGGGGGGATGGATCTGTGGCTAAGGGAGCTCCATCCTCAGGCTGAGTCTGACACAACAGCGTCTGGGAAGACTTCTCAGATGCCTCCCACCAGGAGGAGCATGGAGTTTCTCTGGTTTTAAGAAAGGGCAGATGGAGGGTACCATTAACTGAGCACTGAGGATGGCTACGCTAGTGGACACTCTGCAAACCTCACCACCTGGGGAGCAGGCAGTGTGATGCTACATGGTCCAAACATCCTGTCTGTGGCTCAGTGGCTGGACTTTCACTCAGAAGCGCACTTTGTCCAAGACACCGTCACAGTCAACACACAGGATAATCCGTGGAGGCACCAAAACTTCTCTAAACAACGTGCTCTTTCCTCACAGATCCCATGATGCATGACAACACCAATTTCTTCCAGAGCCATCTCGCTTGGGAAGGTGGGCAGTCTTTTCATTTTTAAAATTTAAATGAAAGATACAGAGTCCAGAGAAGGTGGTGTGATTTGCCTGTGGTGTCACTGGAAAGCTACAGAGCTCTGAAAGTGGCATAATTGGGAGTCTAAGTTTAATATTTAGGTGTGAAAATCTCAAGATTTCTTACTCTCTTTCAAATCACAAATTATTTTTTGTCAGGTCCTTGCTCAGTCTTGAAAGGAAGCCTAACAAAGGGCCAACTAGCCTCCTGGATCTTACAACCCAGACAGACCCGAGGGTAGGACTCAGGAGCAGTGATCTGACCTCACTATTTTACATGATGTCTGCAGCTGTACCTTCCCTTCAATTCTGTTGCACACGCATTAGCAGCAGAGAAACTGCCTTAAACACCAGTTGCGGTCTCTCCTGTAGGACGGTCTCTTCTGTTTTGACGCCAGTGAGCTGGACTAGAGTGTCCGTGGAAACTGGAGAGCGCCACTTGGTTTCTCCTTCTCAACTGCCCCAAACCTTCCCCCCTCCCTGACCTTCTCATCACTGGACATGTGCAAATAACCAGTCTAAGGGTCTCTGTCCCTGAGTCTTCACCGAGTGTCAGCCCATTTTCACATATGTTGCCCCCATCCCATGAGAGCTCAGGAATATCATCACCATGTCACAGATAAGGTAACTGAGTCACGGAGAGGTTCAGGGACTTGTCTACCATACTCAGAAGCAGTGCAGAATGTCATAAGGTTACTATGCTAGTCTCTCTCTTTCTCTTTTTTCAGTTTACCTATAAAAGATTTAATCACACAAACCTATGACTTCTAAAACCAAGGGATTGGAGGGCAACATTTGCCTCTCTTAAACCTCACAAGGGTCATATTTCTTGTCATATTCTAAAGGTTTCATCATAAAGGTTTCATCATTCACTACACGTTCTCTGTAATATTTCAAGTGATAGAGCAGTGCATGATGTGGTTTGTACAAGGATTATTATTTCCATTTTTAGAGATGAAAAAAACAAGATTATTATTATTATTATTATTTTTTACCAATTCACATTTTTAGCCAGGAACAGAGCCGGCTCTAACATGTGCTTCTGGTGTGGACATCTCCATCTTCACCTTGCTCTGGTTTTTCTTCACCGTGCTCTGGTCTTTCCACATTGCCTCCTCTACGTATGGGTCAACCAGATGCCTCTGTTTTGCATTCTTTGTGCTTTTTGGTGTCCACAGATGGAGGTACCGAGCATAGAACAGGCGAGAAGTGCAAAAACGTCCAAGCCATGGCTCCTCTGACAGAATGCCCTCCTGCCATCCTACATTTTGACCACTCTCTTCCATGTCTGTCCCCTCTTCTGCCTTCCCCCATGCTGTGGATATGAACATTGCCCAACATCCCTTTGTTTTTCCCTCCCATCTACAGCTTCTCGTTACGTTATGTCATCCTTCACTCTGGCATTCACCAGCAATGCTCATGTCAATCCAGAGACTTCACTTACCCAATCCAACTCAGATGATACCCTGTGTTTAAAGCCATACTTACAGCTATGTAACCAATATGTATCCAACTGCATTATTTCTTAAAATGCTACCGTCGTTCATCTAAATATTCAAGGAATTAAGAGTCCTTTGTGTTCTCCTTGATTTATTCCCCACTATTAAGTCTTGTTCTAAAGCGGTTCTAACACATACATGGCAGGTTATGAATTTGTTGCTTATTCTAATAGGAACAAAATTGCTTGGTATCACTTCCTTTTTATCATTGTATTAAGAGAAGATGGTCCAGTTCTTTGCCTCACTGTCAATAAAGACAGAAATTATTCTTTCCCTGCTTTGAAGAAAATATGGATCAAAAATATGAATCAGTTCTAGCTTATAATTTTCTGTTCACTTGGACATACGTGGGATGACTACATATTCTAGTTTGGCCAGGACATTCCATTTATGTTTGTATATAGTGTAATTATCAATGGCTCTCTTGCTCATTTCTAAAGATGTCCTAGCTGGGTCTTTAAATTACATGCTTATCCTCACCACAATGGTCTTTTGAAAAGGAGGAAGGGAAGAGGGTTTGATGGGGCAGGTGTAGTGACAGAGTGGAGTAGAACTCAGACAGGTCCTTGGGGGGCTTCTCTGTGGCATCAAGTCCACATTGGCCTCCACGCTCTTTCTCAGTCTGATTCGTCTACATCTGATCTGTCTGAGAAGCTTTGTGTTTAGTGGCTCCTTAAACTGAAATGTTCTTTCTCCTTATGTATGCATGCATACATTTCATTTCAGGCCTTGCTTAAAAAATAGCTTGTCAGAGAGCCTATCCGTGGCCATCCTATATTAAGTTGGGCCCCATTTCCATCCATCTCTATTTATGCTGCTTAAGTTCTTAATAAAATCTATTCCTACAAGACATATCATGTGTGCCTACTCTATTGTCTGTATACCAGCTGTAGCTCTGCATTAGAACCAAAACTTAATGAGAGAAGGGAATTTGTCTGTTTTGCTTACTGCTATAACCTCAGTGCCTATAACAGGGCTTGGCACTTTGTGAATGCTCAATAAATATTTGGTGAATGAAGAAACTCATTCATCTTGCATAACAGATGTCAGACTGATCTCCCAAATGCATATTTTCTGCATCAACCCTCTTCTGCTTCAGCACTTTATCAGCTCTCCAATCGTGATGACTTAAGTCGAAAGAACCTCTACCTGGTATTTCAAATGCTGTAGGGACGTGGGAGGGGAAGGGAATTACCAGTGTTTGTAAATGCAATGTTAGGTTACACATAAGAAAGTAAGTTACACATGAAGAAGAACAACTTGAGAGAATTCTGTAACTTAGAAATATAGTTAGTACAGGAGCCTGGGTCCAAATCCAGAAAAAATACCATGCAGTAATAATGACAACAACTATAACAACAACAACAAAATTGAAACTTATCTGGTCTTATATCAGAAGGCCCTGGAAAACAAGCCCACTTGTAAACAAGCTCAATTTGGGGCATGTTATGACAAAAAAGGATACTATCTCAAAAGAACACTGGGAATCACGTCACCCTAACATGTAGCACAACACAGGATCTCTTCCTCTTTTCTATAGAAAAATTAGGAATACAAAAGAGCTATTTTCTTTTTTTTTAAGATTCTATTTATTTATTTGACAGACAGAGATCACAAGTAGGCAGAGAGGCAGGCAGAGAGAGAGAGAGAGGAGGAAGCAGGCTCCCTGCTGAGCAGAGAGCTGGATGTGAGGCTCGATCCCAGGACCCTGGGATCATGACCAGAGCCAAAGGCAGAGGCTTTAACCCACTGAGCCACCCAGGTGCCCCGAGAAGAGCTATTTTCAAAGAATGTCTGATGAACCATCAAATGCTAAAAGAATAGATATCACTTGTGCAACACCAGAGAACATAAAAAGCACCAAATGTTTTAAACAACAGAGAGGTGATTTCTAACAATATAAGAAAAGACTCTCTGAATACTGAAGTTGCAAAAAGGAGAGAGTGTCTTTTTTTTTAACATTTTATTTATTTGAGAGAGAGAGAGAGAGCACAAGACAGACAAGGGATGGGGGACAGAGGGAGAAGCAGACTCCCTGCTGAGCAGGGAGCCTGATGGACATGGAACTTGATCCCAGGACCCCAGGATCATGACCTGAGCTGAAGGCAGACATTTAACCGGCTGAGCCACCTGGGTACCCCAACAGAGACTTTTTATACATTTGCACATTTCAAACCATCATTAATAGGAATACTGGGATGGGATGCAGAATGTGGCAAAATACTGGACAGAAGTACAAATGTATAAAATAATGTAACATAAAGAGGTGGCGAAAGGGTGCTGAGCTAAAGTGCTTCAGAAATGAGCAGCATCCATAAGCAGAAAGGCTGAAGGAGTTGTATAGAAGCACTGTGCTTCAGCTGATAAAGTCGTTCCCTGTGGGGTGCAGGCTAACAATTCGGGTACTACTGTACATGCATACTGGAACCAAATAATTAAACACAAACTCATGTTTAGCTTAAAATATATTCTCATGTTTATGCGTGTGTGTGTGTGTATATTTATATTTATAGATATGTGCATATACATGGGTTAGTAGACACACATCTCTTTCCTTGCTCTGTTAGCTGAATGTTTTTGATGATAATGATGAAGTCCCAAAAGTTCATCTTCGCTTTTGTTTCCTTTGCCTTTGGAGACATATCTTGAAAGAAGTTGCTGTGGCTGATGTCGAAGAGGTTACTGCCTATGTTCTCCTCTAGGATTCTGATGGATTCCTGTCTCACGTTGAGGTCTTCTATCCATTTAGAGTTTATTTTTGTGTACGGTGTAAGAGAATGGTCGAATTTCATTCTTCTACATGTAGCTGTCCAATTTTCCCAGCACCATTTATTGAAGAGACTGTCTTTTTTCCACTGTATATATTTTCCTGTTTTGTCGAAGATTATTTGACCATAGATTTGAGGGTCCATATCTGGGCTCTCTACTCTGTTCCACTGGTCTATGTGTCTGTTTTTATGCCAGTACCATGCCGTCATGGTGATCACAGCTTTGTAGTAAAGCTTGAAATCAGGTAACGTGATGCCCCCAGTTTTATTTTTGTTTTTCAACATTTCCTTAGCGATTCAGGGTCTCTTCTGATTCCACACAAATTTTTGGATTATTTGCTCCAGCTCTTTGAAAAATACCGGTGGAATTTTGATCGGAATGGCATTAAAAGTATAGATTGCTCTAGGCAGTATAGACATTTTAACAATGTTTATTCTTCCGATCTAAGAGCATGGAATGGTCTTCCATCTTTTTGTGTCTTCTTCAATTTCTTTCATGAGTGTTCTGTAGTTCCTCGAGTACAGATCCTTTACCTCTTTGGTTAGGGTTATTCCCAGGTATCTTATACTTCTTGGTGCTATAGTAAATGGAATCAATTCTCTAATTTCCCTTTCTGTATTTTCATTGTTAGTGTATAAGAAAGCCACTGATTTCTGTACATTCACTTTGTATCCTGCCACGTTGCTGAATTGCTGTATGAGTTCTAGTAGTTTGGGGGTGGAGTCTTTTGGGTTTTCCATATAAAGAATCATGTCATCTGTGAAGAGAGAGAGTTTGAGAGAGCCCAGTAGCAACGAGCACCCGTGGCAGCCAGATCTCAGTATATAATGTCACCCTCAGATACAAGAAGCCAAGTCTCCCTGGAGAAATGACTTATTCTGAGACTGAAGTAAAAAAAATAGACAAGATTATCCTTAGCATCCTGTGGTGCCAGAAAGTCAAACAAAAACAAACAAACAAAAAACCCCACACAAACACATAAACACAGTGATATAGGGACAGAGGAGCCAACATCCAATGAAAGAGCTTCTAGTGACCAAAGCCAAAATGATCTGAGCAATAAATAAAGTAACATTGAATTATACACAGTCTATAAAATAAATATCCGTGACTGTGTATAGAAATAGATGATTGATCGATAGATGATAGATAGATAGACAGACTTATAGATAGATAGAGGAGAATAGACAGTCTCCTTGGTAGCAGATTTCAGGACAATGTTATGTATTCCTCAATAGGACACAGTGTAACTCTTCATTCCTTAAGTGTGGGCTGTGTGTTTTGACTTCCTTCTAAAGGGCACGGCGTGAAAAGGCAGGGGGAGAGCAATTCCATGGCGGAAAATCCTGACAAACACTTCCTCAGCCAGGCGATGGAGTTAGCACCAGCAGTTGTGTTGTGTTGGTAAGACAGATCCCTGAAGTGACACGATGAGACAGTACTCTGTGTGGTGTTCCTCCCCCATTCCCAAAACCTCTGTAAAATCACGAGAAAAAGATTAGGCAAGTCTCAATAGAGAAACATTCCACAAAACACATGACCAGTGGTCCTCAAAATTGTCACGGTCACCAAAAACAAGCAGGGTCTGACGCAGTGTCATAGCCAGGAGGAGCCTAAGGACACATGATGACTGCAGGTACATAATCTCCTGGAACAGAAAAAGAATACCACATGAACTCTTAGGAAATCGGAGCATGTATAGATTTTGGTTTAGCCCAGTGCATCATTGTTGTAACAAGTACCGCATTCTAATGTCAGACGCTAATAAGAGGACACCACCCGGGGTTTGCACTGAGGAAGGAGAGAACCACCAGGAGCTGTGGGGAATGGGCACGGCAGCATCAGGAGGACAAGGCGTCCCCTGGTCCTCAAAGGAAGAGAGGATCGCCTTATTTGAATAATTCCACAGCTGGCAGGGAACTCAAACCCACTACTCAGAGGTAAGCAGGAACTTCATTCAGTCCATTTAATAAGCAAGGCTGTTTGGCTAGGGGACTTTACTTGTAGGACACTGCAGGGAGGGGAACTTGGGAGTTCAGCTATTCAAACCCCTCCGAGGTTCAAATGTCGAAGCTGCACCTCACACTCATTTGGGTCTTACAGCCCAGTGAAGTGTGTGTCGCTTCTCTGTACTATCTCCACAATTCTTACGGACTTCTAAAGCTGTTTAAAAAATTAAAATGCCATTAGAAAAATTATGAGCTCTAATGACCAAGGAGATCCCCAGTATTGGAAAAGTTCAGGGAGAGAGAATGTCTGGTGTGAATCTAGGGTTGAATGAGAACTTTAAGTTCCCACAGAACTTGCAGGTGTAACTAAGTGTACCAGGGCCACATGATTAATCTTGTAATATTACCTACCTGCAGGGACGCAGAGTTCCGTTATTGTGTAAGAGCTCAGGCTCTGGGTCAGAATGAACATTTTTAGATTCTGCTAGGTCAGGTGTAAGCTGGGTGCTCTTGTCACTTTCTTTACCTTCCCTCTGTCTTAGCTGCCTCAGCCAGCTCAATGGATATAATAACTCCATGTACTCGATGTGCATAATAGCGGTATCAGTGTGAACGCTTTTAATAAATAAGAGGATACTCAGATAACTGTCTCTCCCTATCTATCTACATATCTTTCTTCTATCCAGGTTGTCTTCCTATTTAAAAATACTCGTATCTTTATAATAACTTTGGAATCTCTCAATCTAACTCAACGTAATTTTACACACGCCAGCATTTCTGTCCTTTGTCTGTGCTAACTCCTCTCAGTGTTTTAAAATAATTACCCTAAACTCTCCCACCCCCAAATATTCTTTTACTAACATCATCCTCTTCATTTTCTCTGCAGCTGGGATGTTTCAAACCCCACTTCTAAGGCCACCTCGATAATAAATAATATGTAATTTCTTGTTATTTCCAGTGACAACAGATCACTCCCTCATCCAAGTTAGTTTAGCGCTCTGCTTTCACAATTCTTAGTGCACCCACCACTTTACATCTTGTGTTACAGTTATATGTGTGTTTTTATTTCCACTATTAGATGACAGAGGATAAGGCAGAATTTCTGCATTTTTCACCCAATTTTCTTTCATATCACTTGGCAAACTTTGGGTTCTGCCTTCATAACAGGCATTCAGTAATTATGCATGAGTTAACTAAGACAGTGATACTTCAAAATACTTTGATTTCATATGGTCAATATCTCAGCAAATACCATTTGGGTATTTGTGAATTCTTGAGCTGATAGATACTTAAAATGCAATAACTGTCAATTTGGCTCCAAGCCTCATTGCTACAAGATCAAGCCTCACAGGCAACATATGCCTACCAATGATTAGCTGTCAAAGTCAAAAATTACAGCAGAGAGCGAGCAAGACAAACCATTTGGAAAATATAATTTTGGCTTTGTAGTATTTTCTGTTTACTGTGTCTCGTTGGGTCATTGTCAACAGGCGCCAACTATGAGACAGCTCTTGAAGGACTCTACCAAGCAGAAAATCTGTATGTTTTCATATCGTTCTCCTAGCCCTGGGGTGGCAGTCGTTTCGCGGCAACAACATGGACGGACTAACCCCACGCTAGTCATTTCTCTAGCTTTGCCTCAGTGCTCAGTTGTGTCCCATTCCCGTTGGAATTGGGTCAAAATGGAAGATCAACATCACTGGCAGTTTTTCAGATGCTTTGAAATGTACTAATAATTCATATGTTATTAATTTCTGAAACAACAGCCCCTCATACTTCTGAAAATAAAATCATTAGAAGCATTCTTTCCATCAGATGAATTCACAAAGAGTGGAAAAATTTTCCTGTATAGATGTGCTGGGTTTATGGTTATAGAAAGATTTTCATTATAAAGGTACAGGCTGAGCCACCATCATAGAAAATGCAAATAAACTGTGGCGTATACATATGTTTACTGCCATTAACAGATGACCTTGATGGTCTTTGAGATATGACATCGGCCAAGAAAATAAAAAAAAGTTACTGATTTAAAAAAAGCCATCTTAACAAAAAGCCCACAGACTCTAACATGTACTGCGTGGATTAAAATATCTAAAATGCCCCCATTTGGAATACTCTAGAAAAATCTCGGAGACATACCAACCAAAATTTAGCTGATATATTTGATATAACATTTCAAACAGAATTATATATACAACTTATTTATTATATATGCAAATAAAATTATTATACATATAAGATGTATATTATATAGATTTGCTTGAAAACACAATCATATAATTTTAAGTATCCTTCCAGTAAAATGTTTTGTTCTAAAAGCATAATGTGATTCAGTATGTTTACAATAAAGAGCAAATATTTATGCAATATATGACTCTACAGTGTCCTTATTTTTGTACTCTTACATCTGTGTTAATAGTATTTGTTTTTAAAACATGTATTAAATTTCCATTATGGTATTTTCTATAATCATCTTCCAACTTTCATTCCCATGCAAAGGCACAGCTCACGTAGAGTTACAGATTTTTCACATTTGGAATTTGAGGACTCTTTCCATCCAATCTACTCACTTGGCGATGTGCAGTTACACCCTTAGAAATAAACTGACCCGCTCAAGGTCGAGTTGCTCTACTGATTAAGGCGCTGAACCCCTGACCAAGAAGATGGCAGAAGTAGGAAAAGAGCATCACAGCAACCAAAATAAGGATGAAAATAGCTTCACACTAATGTCTGCAGACTTTCAAATAGAATTTCAGACATTTGGGTCCTTTTGTTTCTGAGCCTCCAGAGGGAAAGAACAGGAGCCTGGGGGGCTCAATCAGTGAAGTGTCTGCCTTCAGCTCAGGTCATGATCCCAAGGTCATGGGATCGAGTCCCCCATCAGGCTCCCTCTGCCTCTGCCTCTCTCCCTGTCTCTCATGAATAAATAAAATCTTGAAGAAAAAAAAAAAAGAGAGAAGACTGGAAGAAGCGCGTTCACTTCCGGAGCGTGAGGGTTACAGGCAGCGGAGACCAGAGAGCAGGAAGAAATGAGGTCTGTCTACACAGAGACCAAACTGTAAAACAGAGGCAGAGATATTCTTAAAAGCCCATTATTCTTGCCTCGTACAATGGCGATGCAAATCATCCCAGACACTTTCCCAGCTCCTGGAGAGATCTGCACATGTGACTCAGGACAATACAAAAGGACTTGGGTGTCAGAGATGCAGAAAAAGAGACACTGTGTTTGTGCTGAGAGAGAGTGGAAGGCGTGACAGACAGCAGCAGGCTTCCATCCATTACAGGGCATATCAAATAGATGTCCTGATAGGATAACTTTCGGTTTAGATGGATTGTACCTCATTCCCTGACAATGCTAGTCAAATAAGACCGTAATCTATCACATGCACACCTTCTGAAGGTTAAGAAACGGAGTAAGAGAAAACGAGCAACAGAAAGAGAAAAGCAAGATCTACTACCCCCACAGCACTGAACATGCTGGTGCTGTGTGTGTGCACGTGTGTGCGCACATGAGACAGAGAGAGAGGAACTGGGGAGCGTATGAACGTTCATCACTGACTTATCTCACCACTGGATGCCGGTACTCATTTAACCTGATAGGGAAAGATCCCCTCAGTCTGCCAACAGGACACGGATGGTTTAGCGGGACAAACACATGCAATACACTTTCCAGTATTTTATTAGTCCACTTGCACCACTTTGCTAATCTCCCCGTCACCTTCCTCTAGAACATCACTGCGTCCCACCTGACTTTTCAAAAGGTAATTCCTGCATCTCCGGAGATGCAGCCAATCCATGAGCTGATATGGAAGATCAATGACACAACAGATCAGTCCATACCCCTCAAAAAAAAAAAAAAATCAGAAAACTATATTGCAAGGGAAGGGAGGAGGAAAGAACAGGGAGACGAACAAATTCAGGTCTGTTGTGAGGTTAGTTGGAGAGCCTCGACACAGAACAGTGTAGAAGGCGGGCTGGGGGCTGGGGGCTTGAGGGGAAGCCAGGGAGAAGCAAAGATAATCAGGATGTTGGAAGGACTAACAGAAGCTCATTTTAAAGAACAAGTCTCGGGGACGCCTGGGTGGCTCAGTTGGTTAAGCAGCTGCCTTCGGCTCAGGTCATGATCCCAGCGTCCTGGGATCGAGTCCCACATCGGGCTCCTTGCTCGTCAGGGAGCCTGCTTCTCCCTCTGCCTCTGCCTGACATTCTGTCTGCCTGTGCTCGCTCTTGCTCTCTGACAAATAAATAAATAAAATCTTTAAAAAAAAAATAATAAAGAACAAGTCTCCGCGAATTTATCTCACAAACACACATCTTTCCACCGGTCTCGAAAATAGTCTTTGTACTTTGCCTAGTTATTTATTCTCATGCAAATAATAATATCTTACACAAGTCAAACTAGTTTCTTTTAAAATTTATAAAGAGAAAAATTGTACCTGTTAAAAACTCAAAAACCTGGCATTTGGTTTTCTTCCTAGCTAGAATGATATCATAAAACATAAATAATAAAAATGCTTGAGTATACGGAAATACCTGAGCCATAAAAATAAATTATTATGAAGACTGGAGTTCCACATGTAAATGGTATTGTTGCTAATTTCATAAGCCAGTGTTTTAACTATATTAAACTTTACTTTTAGTGGGTAATTTAATTGTGCAAAGATTTTGTTTGTCCTTTCCTTGTTTAAAAATATTAAATTGAAAAAATTCGAAACTATTTAATACTGAAGATACTCATTTGTCTCTACAGACTCCATTGTAATTGTAATAATATCCACCCTCTCCAGAATTCATATATGGATTTGGGTGTGTCCCCAGTCTGTCTGGGGCCAGAGGAAATTTTTCGTTCTAATGTAACTAGATTATATACGTTCTGGTGTAGTTTGCCAGCCGTGTCTCAGAACAGACAAAAGTCTGGAGTTGGTGCCCTTGAAATTCTACCCGACAGTTTGCAAACTCTAGACTCAGGAAGACTCTCCCGGGTAGCGGGTATGGATTCGTTTGACAACACTCGGCTTCAAGAAACATTTTTTTTGATATTTGTTTTTGTTTTTAATTTCTCTGACGCAGTTTTCTGTGCCTTAAACTCCAGTTTTTCATGATAGTTGGGACATTCAATCATCCTTTAGGTCTTTTCACCATCCTTCAGTTAGATCCTTAAAGAAGCCCAAGTGTAGGGGGTCCCGGGAGGAAGAGGGAGATGCTGCCATCTTGGTGTTGCTTGGTTTTTCCCCCAAGGACAGGATGACGTGCTCGTGCTTCCCTTTCCACCAGGCTCTGCCACTGCAGATGTGGGGATGTGGCTCACGGGACGCCCCCCACCAGCGGGGTTCCTCACAGCCGATCTTCATCGTGTTGTCAGATGGGAGCTGGGTTTACCACACCCAGACCCAGGCCCCCTTACATGGGGTGCAGCAGGATGTAGAGGGCCCCATGTTCTGAAGGTCTCCGCACTTGAAGTTCAATGCTCTGTGAAGTCCCAACATTCTTAATATTTTTATCTTTCATGTACTGTGTTTTGTATGTGAAATCTGATAGGAAAACAGAAGGTGCCAGGGGCTCAGTTCCCACAGACCTGCCTCCTGCCATGACTCCTCACCCTCCCCTGGTTGCCTGTTCCCCAACTCGGTGGCATCCCAAACCCCTGCCACTTGCCCCTCCTCCCTGAGCAATGACAGCTGCCACGCTCTCCAAGCCTGGGTTGAGACAGGGCATGGGAGCTAGGAAGAGGCACTGAATGTGCCCATAGCACATCTGCCTGAGGTGGCTGGCCCAGCCCCCATGGTGGAGGGACCATCTGGGACACCCAGAGCCAATGTCCAGCTTGTCCCAGCACAGAGGGGGCAAACTTTGTTGGTCATCATTCTGCTTTAAATTGGAACAATGGTCCTGAAGAATGGGTTTTGCTTACCCTTCTCTTTCAGGTCTCAGTTTTGTCTTTATCTCCCATATTTTCATATGTTCCTAGTTTGCAAAATCCCTATTCTTCTCTATGCCTATGTATTTGATATATTTAATACATTATACATTACCATAAATGCATACTTGCCTCACTAATGCACTTAATTGAGAAAATCTAGCATGTGAGTGCCTACTATGTGTCAGGTAGCACAGGAATTGGGGTACAATGGTTACGAAATGTGGCCAGTAAGTGCCAGGGTTCAGAGTCCGCTAGGGGACACAGCTAAGCAGTCAACAAATCAGAGTAACATGAGGTGCCTCAACAAGGTCCACGAGTTTCCCATCTCCAGAATCCATGCAGGATAGAGTCTGCCAGATCTGGAGAAGAGGGAGGCTGTCCAGTCTAGGAGAACCATGTGTACAATGTCAAAACTTGAAAACACAGTAGGTCTCTTCAGAAGAAATTTTCCTTCAGCGGCAATTTTCCTTCAGCCTCAAACCATCTCATCTCCTCAAATAGCAGTAACGGTGACCATTTCTCCTCCATTCCTCATGCTCTAGGACTGTCCTACAGCCGTTCGCTGGCAATCTTGTGCATGATTGTTACTGCCTGACTTCTATGGTCTCTGTCATTTAAGGATAGTGGAAAAAATTTTGGCAAGACATGTTAAATAATCTTTCCATGGTAGTGATGGCAAGGCCCTCTTTCAGGAATTTCTATGGTGTCCCTGTCCAGTCCATACTCCTTTCCCTGCCCCTGAGGTCAGTGCTATTTTGATTTTCATTACCATGGACTAGTTTTGCCTGCTCTCAGATTTCTTATAAATGGAATCAATCAGTATTCATTTGTTTTTACATATTCATTCTCTTGCTCAAGCCCTTTTCAATTCTATTTATCCATACTGTTTCACACAGCTGTAGTCTGTCCTTTATTGATTTATAGTGTTTAATTTACAAATACACCACTGGGTATTCATCTGCTCTCCTGACAGTGGACACTTAGGTTATTTTTGTTTGGGGGCTAGGAAAAACCCCGTCAGCATTCCTATACTTGTCTTTTGGGAATGTATAGAAACATTTCTCTTAGGTATATGGCCAGGATGGAATCACTATGCTATAGACTAGATCACTGGCTCTCAAGTTTTTGGTCTCGGGAAACCTTTATATTACTGTAAATTACTAAGCCTACCCCCCCACCCCGATATTTGGTTTATGTGGATTATACTTACCAATAGACCAACAGTCAATGTATTAAAATTTAAACAGATTCCAATTTCAGCTGTTTTGGGTGTACACTCAGAGGTGGGGTTGTGAGATAATATTAAAGTTCTATTTCTAATTTTCTGAGGAGCCTCTATACCGTTTTCCATAGTGATTCTACCATTCTACACCATACAAGGGTTCCAATATCTCCACATTCTCACTAACACTTAGTATTTTCTGGTTCTGTTTTGTGGGTTTTTTTAAAATCTTCTTTGGAGAAATGTCTATTCAAGTCCTTTGCCTGATTTTTTAATTGGGTTCTTTGTATTTGAGGTATTAAGTTGTATGAGTTCCTTACATATTTTGGATATTAACCTCTTTGTTTTTAGATTTTATTATTTACTTGACAGAAGAGAGAGAGCACACAAGCAGGGGGAGCAGCAGAGAGAGAGAGAGAGAGAGAAGCAGGCTCTCTGTGGAGGAGACAGCCTGATGGGGCTGAATTCCCAGGACCAAGGACATGACCTGAGCTGAAGGCAGACACTTAACCGACTGAGCCACCCAGGCACCCCAGATGTTAACCTCTTAACAGATATTATAAATACGCTCCCCATTCCACAGGTTGCCTTTCGCTGGATTATATCTTTTGCCATCCATAAGCTTGCTGGTTCGATGTAGTCCCACCAGAGTGTCATTTTTGTTGCCTGTCTTTTGATAGTATACACTTAAAAATGTGTTAAGAGGGTAGATCTCAAGTTAAGTGCTCTTGCCACAACAAAATTTTTTCTGCTATTAACATGTAAAGGATTATTGTGATTTTTAAATAAATATAAATACATATTCAAAATATAAACATAAAAGAATGTAAAATATTCACTACTGTAAAATAACAAATTCATGAATGTTACATAGTATCATTCTACGCATGCAGATACATTTCACACGTCATACATTACATGTCATACAGTACCATCATGTTAGCGTGATTGGGTGCGGGCAATACAAGAATACAAGTATAAACACACAACTTTCTTTACTATATATGTCATTCCTCAGGACAGAAGTTCAAAAGGAAATATGAATACCAATGAATAAATAGGAAATGTGGAAGGGAGTCCCTATTCTCAGAGTTTTCTACTATGGACAAATTCAAGTGTGCCCATGATCAAAACACATAATCATAATGTAAACCAGCCTGGAAGTAGAAGAGCAGTAAGAACTCATTGAAGGAAAAATGCAGTATTCCTTCCACGGGCTTCAAGAACGTATCTGCTATTATTTGTCAGATTTTATGGTGTTGGAAATAAAGAACATGGTAAATGTGTAGCAATTGCTTAGGTGGTTTTACTGTTTTCAATCAGCCTTCTTTTTTCCTTTGTGCCACAGGCAAGGGTCAAGGTGATGGCTGGAGAGGGTAGTAGTTTTTCTTTTTGATTCTCTCTTCGGCTGAGTTTGATGGTTGACTGACCTTGGTCAAAAAGGTTAAGCTTCTGTTGGATAACTAGGGGACTAAAAAAATAAGGGAAATACTAATAATCTTAAGCAATATAAATCATAGTCTGGCTATGAGCAAGTTACAGATTAACTAGAATCATAACACTTGAGTTTATTTTAGTGGTGTATTCCCATCTAGTGGCTGGCTTGGGCCAGTTTCCGTAACCTATGTTTTTACAGGGCTCTTGTCTTCATCTTCAAGCTCAGAGACCTTCATGCTGAAAACCACAGGAGTACACAGAGGCAAGGAGCTATTTCATATAAATTCTGTAGCTATCTAAATATTATTTTGTTTGATTTCTGGATCAAACAAACTGTTTGAAACTTGTTATTTCTACAGCTGTATTTCCTAAACCTGACTGTTAATACAAAATTGAACTAAAGTTTTGTTTACTGGGATGCATTATAATAAATAGCACCTTTTCAAATTTTTATGCCTTTTTTAAATCCCAACTTCATTTTCATGAAAATAATAATCTAAATTGCACTTAGAAGTACATTAATAAAAGGTTTGACATTTAAACATTGTGCAAGTGCAAAATATTCTTTCAAAGCAGACCCTGTGATAAAGATAGCCTACTTTATTAAAAATTCTTAAAGAGGAAAACTGTAATCCATAAGAGGAGAGAGAAGAAAATTATGAAAAATCATAGGAATTTGAAACTGAAAGCAACTTTCCAGATTTGGCAGAATGTCATTTACCTTTTAAGGAAATTTTTTCAAAGTGTATATATATATGAATGTGAACCATTATTGTGAAGTTCCCATGTCTCCAGATAAATTTAGAGCAAGCATTATAATATTTCCCATATTAAAAACAAAAGCTGGGGCGCCTGGGTGGCTCGGTCGGTTAAGCAACTGCCTTTGGCTCAGGTCATGATCCTGGAATCCTGGGATGGAGTCCTGCTTCTGCTCACAGGGAGTCTGCTCTCCTTCTGACCTCTCCACTCCCACACTCTCTCACTCTCATTCTCTCTCTCTCAAATAAATAAATAAAATCTTTAAATAAAAAAAAGCAAAACCAAAACAGACAAAGACAAAAAACCCAAAAAACAAAAAACCAGTCCTCTGGTTAGTTGCATTTACCAAATAGAATCTCTTTTTACAATGAAATAATGAATACATCTAGTCCAGGGTAATCAAAGCTTTAAGGTAATTTACAACTTCTTTCTTTTGTATGCTCTGGATGGCATAAACGGATCATCCAAAAGCTGAGTGGGCCTGTCTTCTCTTCCTAACCACAACCCCAACCAGACTGATGGCTGTGACTGTCCCTTGGAAGTCCTGGCAGGGGGTACTGTGGTGAGCCACCAGCACTTTTCTTCAGAGTCAGTGCATGTGTAGGTCTGACTTTCACTAAAGGGGTGTTTTCATCAATGCTTCTGGAAAACCCCATTCTCATAGCACTGTCAATCTCTTGCTGACGGTTCATTGGAAGCTGCAGATATCCTCCCCTACAGCTGAAACCCTATAGTTCAGCCTCCAGGAATGAAGGGGCCACTTCAGGAGCACCTCAAGGCTGCTCTCTTTGACAAGATCTCATACTTGCTCTATGTGAACTATTTCCAGTTTTCACCCAAGCAAACACTGACTGCGCAGACCATCTCAACACTTTAGCAATCCCTGTTTACTCCAGGCTCCAGGAGCCTAGCCAGACAATCACTCACTTCGCACCTCACAACCCCCAGTCTACAGAGGAAACATGGGAGTGTTCTGTGGATCTCATCTGACTTAGGTGAAGGGAGAAATGATTCACTGTCCCTTTCTGAACTTGGACGGTGAGGTGAAGTTTATAGCATACCAAAGACTAAGTTCAAAATCTCCTAATATACACCAGTGCTTTTTCAGGCTTCTCAAAAATCTTTCACAGCCTGGAAAAATATGAAAATTTCAGGTAAACATCCAAGTTTCCTTGGTATTTTATGTAAGTATTGCTTGATGGTCTCACATCTCGCATTTGAGTAAGTTAGATACAGCCAACATTGAGAATCAGAAAATTTCCTGCAATATTTTGTTACATGTGGTATTTTTTTATGACCCAGTGCAGCTTCATGGACATCCCACAACATTCACAACCCCTATGTAGTGCAAGCTAAACTTTTTCTGACTTGGGCCTTACCTCTCTTGGAAGCATGAAAGATTACCTGGAACTGTTAGTGAGCTGTGCCTTCTTTCTGCCCAGAGTGGAGAAGTGCTGTGTTAGGCACAATAATCCCCTCCCCGCAAAGATGTTCTGAATCCTCAAAGATTATAACTACATCATCTGACATTGCAAAAAGGACTTCGTAGATGTGATTAATTTAAGATCTTGACATGGAAAGAGTATTCTGGACTTTCCTTTAATGATAAGGGTCTTTATGTGGGAAAGAGGGAGATTCAAGGTCAGAGGGTCAGAGAAGGGAATGTGATGCCAGAGGCGAAGTCTGAAAGAGAGAGAAAGAGAGTTGGGAGAGTTTACTGGCTTTGAAGATAAAGAACGGGGCGTGGTCCAAGAAATGCAGACAACCAACTTCTCCCCTAGGGCCTCGGGAGGCGAGACAGACCTCATCACTGATTTTGATGTGAGTTCTAGAACTGCAGGAGTATGGGTTTCTGTTATTTTCAGCCACTAACATGTGGTATAGTTGACTCTGGAACAATGCAGAGGTTGGGGTGCCAAAGTCTATGCAGCTGAAAACCCACATATGACTTCAGACTCGCGCCAAAGTACTCACAGCCTAGAGGTGACCAAAACCCTTACCAGTCACATACTCAATCCACAAATATTCTGTATGCTATGCTATATGTTACACAGTATTCTTACAATAAAACTAGAAAAAATACGCTATTAAGAAAATCTTAAGAGAAAATACATTTAAGCTACCGTACTGTAAAAAAAGGAAAAAAAAGGCATATAAGTGGACCCATGTTGTTCAAGGGTCAACTGTGATTTGTCACAGCAGCAACAGAAAACTAATGGAGGTACATAACCTTTCCCTCTGAGCCGCTGAAGAGGATGCTTAGAAGATCCGTTTAGATGGCTAAATACTGGTCCGGTGGGACTTGAACAACACAGATACTGGTAAGTGAGTCACACATTAATGGTTGAGATGCAAATAGCCTGTGGCTGGCCCACGCAGCCCAAGGCAAAGTTAAGAATATGATATTGGGCATGAGCTGACCATCTAAGAATACCCAGATATCTTCCATGAGCCAGATGTGGAAGCCCTTAGGAAGACCTGAGCCACAAGCTCTTTTGAAAAGGACCTACATGAAAGGGCTTCCTACCTGGAAAAAGGAGATCTTGAGGCAGAGGCTGGAGGTGAAAATCTGTCAGCTACAGAAGTGGGAATTGGGGAAATGTTAAGATGCTGGTTGGATAAGATATCCCCTCGGCTGAATAATTTCATCTGGAAGCCTCAGCAAGGGTGAGGACAGGGGATATCTGAGCAATCCACAAAGTTGTCCCATGCGAAAGAGTTAGCTTGAAATACCCATCCCCCTCCCCAACACACATCCAGCAAAATTAAAACTCTACCAGAAATACAAGGACTTTCTTCATACCACCTTTCCTTTTTCTCCACCAGTCCAACCTTGCGGGCCTGATGCCCAACAAAAGTAGCTAATAAGTGGAAATGGAGGCAAAGCAAAAAACAGGAGGAAGAAAAGAAAAAAAGTAAGGCTGCTTTTCATTGTGGATTTCCTATTTCGAACCCAGTCTGGGTTAGGAGAGGATAGACGCTTTAAATTGGAAGAGAAAGATTTGATATTAGAGAGGACTGGATTATTTTATTAGCTGGAAGCAACTGATACAGTGAATACACTTCCCATAGATTTCGTCCAGTTCTGAAGAACTGTCTACACAGAGGGTCTGTGGAGGTGATCATGAGTCTAGGTGATTCACGTTTGCAACATACTGACATCAGCTTGTCACGTGCACCCCACAGAAGTTTGTTTGTTTTCTTTAAGGGTAAAACAATATCCCTCGGGTACTGTGTGAAGACCAGGATTCTGTCCATTCAAGTATGGAGACAAAATTTCAATCGTCCACATAAACTGGCATAAACACACGTTCTTTTGGAGAGCACTAATGTAGTAAGATTACATAGGGAAAGAGCTGGATGCAGGGTTCAATGTCATGACCCCGACATCATGACCTGAGCCCAAACCAAGAATTAGAGGCTCAACTGACTGTGCCACCCCGTCGCCCACATATCCAGGCGATGTAATATGCAATCCCCACCCCCACCCCCGCAAGCCAAGCCGTGTGCAAAACAGAGAAGACAACCGGAAAGTGCACTACCGTTCCTTTATTTTTGTCATGATCACCTGCCTCAGGAACTCAGAGGGGTTTTATAATCCGAAACAAGAAACTCTGGTTGGCTCCAGAATTAGCTGGCAAGAACCACTCAGTGGCTCCAGAAGTGTTGCCCTCTGAATCAGTGCGGAATCAATCAAGAGGCTGTACGACAGGAGAAAGAATTTGACCTCAGGGGTTCATTCTTCTAGCTTAGATCTCTAACACAGTAAGTGACTCTCACCCCTTCATCTCCTGGGCCTTACTTTTATTGTCTGCCAAATACGAGGGCTGTACTAGACGACCTCCTTGCTAATCTCATTATAGACATCTAATACTTTATGATTATCCATGACCTGTGACTAATTTAGCGAGCCCAATCGACATAAGGGCTCCCAAAGGAAACTGTCAGTTTGACATACACACATTTTCCCAAGGATGGCTACCACCATAAGAAAGAAGGTGAATGGTGAACCCTGAAAATGAAGTTATTTCAGGTATCAAAACACAACCCAATGTTCTTGAATCAACATGACTGGTGTTGGTAACTCAGTAAGTAAACTAATGTTGGACGAAAGGTAAGAGGATGAGATGGGAACAGCACGACAGAGGAGTAACTCACATCCAGGCTTTTGTTTCCAGATCCAGGCTAGGTAATCCAAAAGCCCGCACCCACTCAAGCCAGGCTGTGTGCAAAGCACAGAGCAGTTGTTTGTAAAGAGAAGACAACCTTGTATGTGTATAATCATTTGTTTATTTTTGTCATAATCACCTGCCCTAGAAAGGCAGAAGGGTTTTACAACCTAACAAGATGTCGGTGGGATAATCAAAGAAAAGGGGGATATTCTTCCCCCTTGGCTCCCATCAAGTTGACCTGGAAAATGGTGTCGTTGTGACCATCAGATATTGAAAGATGGGACAGCCACAACTGGACAAAGTCCAAATGACAGCAGCTACGGTGCTGGCGGAAACGGAAAGTGTTCCAGGCGTTTTGAATGTTCAGTCCCAAGACCCATTAACGAAGACAAAGTAGCTGCCTTGACGCACGAAAGGGTGCTTTGAATCAGATGGATTACCTGAGTTCTCTTCTATCTTAAAGAAAGATATTCAAACTGATTAGTTGACCGGGGCAGTATCCACATAACAGAAGATGTTCAAACGGATCCTGAAGCCTATTTGTAGCAGCTGTTACAGGAAGGTTTGAAGTACTGGGTGTAGCATTTAGACAAGGCAACATCCAGTCTTGTTCCTGTTTCATTGAGGCAGGAAAAAACAATTACCTAACAACCACCTACGATTGAGTTCAGCTGCATATGAGGGAAAATCCACAATACAAAAGGCACAAGTATAATATCAATTTTCTGCTTGTCCCTGTAAATGTTGGGAAAGTGCACTAAGTCGTTAAGGGTCCCCGGTTTGCCCCTCACGCCCTACCACCCCTGGGACTCATTCTCAGCTAAGGAGGGCTTCTCACTCGCCAGCCTTTAAACTGGAATTGCTGGCCTCGCTGTCTACGCACATTTCCAGGCAGTCCAACAGAGAAGCAATGCGGAAGGGGCTGAGTGTGCAAATCACCTATATTTGAAAGAGAGTTTTTTCAAGTTTCCATCTGATAGTCACAAGTATGTAGCTCCTTGCCTCAGGGGCCAGATCACCACATCACTGCCAGGAGGGACAGGAAGCGTGGAGTTCATCCTGTACAGCTAGGTACCAGACTGAAATTGGAGGGAGGGGAAGGAAGGGGACATTAATATTAATAGAAGCAATAGTAGTTTCCAGTTTCTGGAACACCATCTAACTGAGAGCTGATATGCTAGATAAACCTCTCAGCATGTAATTAAGGCAAACTTTCTCCACAAGGAAAACCAGCGAAGGCTGCAGTCCCCTGCTTGGAAGGGGAACAAGGCCTGGGAACACCATAGGAACTCAGGAAAAACGGACATCTCGGGCCAGCAGTTCACCCGAGACAATCCCTTTTAGACAGTGATAGATGACAGAGCCGGAGGGTGTAAGTAAAAGGTAACGAAAAATTCAAATCAGACATAAGAAGGCAGTTTTTCATAAGCAGAACAATAAACATTCCACAAAGCCAATCAGCCACTTTTAAATAAATAAATAAATAAATAAATAAATGTGCATATTCAAGAAGCAATTAGATACTGTCTTAGAAAAGTCAGGGCGCCAAAATTGATGGGTCTCATTGAGCCAAATGGTCTGTTTATATATTTTTTTTACCTGTGCATTAAGCATAGAACTGTTCTTTATTGAATTTTTTTTTAACCAAAGAAACTTCAAAATGAATAATTTACCAACTACAGGGAGAGAACTGTAACTTCATCGATGACAGGGTTGAGCAACGCTATTACACACTCGTTGATGAACAGCTCCCACCACCTTCATCAGTAATAACACACTTGTGATGGTCGTGTCTGCAGAGTGTACCGAGCCTCGTTTTCCTGCCAGAGAGCAGGAGACCCTGGAAAAATGCACAATGTGGGGATCACTAGCAAATGGGGGGGCAGCGGCTGAGGGGAAAGTGCAAAATTCACATTACCTGTTACTGGTCAACTTATTTAAAACTCTAAAACCTGAAGACTCATTCAAAAACTTACCCTGAGTCTGGGCTTGGGTTTCTGAACACTGTGACCACTTAAATGTCACTCGTAAAGAACCACGTTTAATAAGTAGGGACTCAAACCAAGGTTTTCTTACTGCAAGTCCATTTTTCTGTTAGGACATTCTAACAAGACATACTACAGCAACACCTCACATAACACATTTAAGAAATACACTGGGAGTGATAAAAAAAAAAAAGTACATGGTGTCAGGTACAGACATGCTTTAGGGAATATGTTGAGCTGGAAACTTCTAGAGAAGCTGCTGGCTCTGGACCCGCCATAGACAGGACTCCATGCGGAGTCACAGAACACCAGAGCTGTAGAAATCCCCCCACTAGCTACTTTTCACAACACACTCAGACATCAGAGCACTGTTTCTGTGTTGTGAACGAGCAGATCCAGAAACTGTGGCTAAATGACTTCTTTCCACATACGAGGGAGCACGGTCAGAGAATACAAACTCTCCAGGCAATAATCAGGCTTCCATCCGCACAGCGCTTGGGGCCCTAATTTGTTTCGAAGTGCCCTAGCCAGAGGCCAGATCTCACAGAAGTACAATGACATCTGAAAACTGAAAGAGGCCTTCCCTTCTGGATGGTCAGTGTCACCATCGCGTAGAAAACAAACTGGCTCTGGCTAAGCTGAACAGAAAGGAAAAATTCTGTCAGGGCATTAAGACTTGTCAGGAAGGCTGGAGAGGTGACCTTGGGCCAATGGAAACCAACATCTTCTGTCATCAAGACACGTGCACACTCGCATCCATGAGTAGAGCCAAAGGAGTCATTTCTGGTGGTAACATCTGGTGAGGACCTATGTTGGGGCGACCTGAGGAAGAGCCCCAGACACCAGGTCCGGCGGACCAGCGTCCGCCCCGATAAGGTGATGCTGTCCCTGACTCTCCTAGAGCCACAGCACTGCTCCACAAGGCCATCCGTCCCAGAAAAGTAAGCTCCGTAGCATTCAGGCTACCATGCATGATCGTGAAATCCAGAACACGCACAGCGACTGACGCCAGCAGAAGTGTGGTAGACAGAGAAAGCAAGTCCAACCCCAGACTCTATGCTTATGCTGGTGTGTGACAAGCCCCACTTCTGTTAGAGAAGCACCTGATGTCACCAGTGTGCCCAGAGATGCTGGTGGCCTGGGGCGAGACCCCACCATGGTCCTCAGACATCGGGGTGTCCCCCTGGCGAACAAGACTCCACAGTGACAGGAGCCGGACCAGCCACGGAAACCTGGCTCCCGAGCTCAGGCTAAGCCCCCAGCCCCGTCACAAGGCTGCTTTGCTCCCCTGGCAGAGCTGACCGGGTCAGGCTCGGGTGTCCTGTCCCCTGTAAAAGCCTTCTTTTGGGGGGCACCCTTTTGATGATTACTCATGTGGGACAAAATATCCTCCCTTTGGCAGGGTCATCGGATGTCCAAATGTGCCTGGGACCTGAAGGGTTTCCCAGGATGCAGGAAAGTTCTAAGAAAACTGGGTCCTTCCTCAACCTACTTCCTGGGCTCATTCGATTGTCCATTCAACACGCTTCCGCCCCGAATCTCCCTGTAAACAACCTTGTGATCCTGCCTCTTCCAGGACTTCGAGCAAAGGGCCATGGTGGGCACGCAGTGTATGTGTCGATGTGGCTGCGCCCCCAGGGCCTTTCTGGAGGCCGTAAGATAAGAATAAGAGCTCAGAGTTCTGCCAGGGAGAGCCTTTCCCTTCTACCCCAGGCTTTAAGATTACCTCTGAGCAGAAGGATCACCAGGAACCGTCCAGTTTTGGGACATGTCAGCAAAACACACCACGTTATTTGAAACCAGAGTTAGTTTTCCTCTACACTGCACGGGATGCCAGAGGAAGCCATGAGCAGGGACTACAGGAGGCCAAGGGGAGGTGGAAGCAGGCAGGAGGGCGGGTGCCTGAGACCAGCTCCGTAGGCAGAGCCCCTCCCCCTGCAGCCCCCCACCGCACCGTGTGCATAACCTCCAGGAGCTTAGCTCAGCTTGCAGAGGAGACTTGGCCACAGGCTCAAATTGGGTATTTTCAGAGCAAGCAGACGCACCTGAGTGTTGCTTCAAACTGTCTCTGATATTAGACTCATCTCAGGGTTGGTAAAACGGTGTTTGTGGATAAGACGGACGGAAGTAACAAGGTAGGCCTAACAACAGAGAACTCGACTGTTCTTCCCCCGAAATCACCCCCAGAAGAAACAAGGAAACCATCAAGCAAACAGACCTCTTTTAATTTTACCTTTTTTTAAAATTTTACCTCTTTTAATTACCTTAGAGGTCATTAAAATTACCTTTTAATTTTAGGTTTTGTTTTGTTTTTTAAAGATTTTATTTATGTATTTGACAGACAGAGATCACAAGTCGGCAGAGAGGCAGGCAGAGAGAGAGGGAAGCAGGCTTGCTGCTGAGCAGAGAGCCCGATGCAGGGCTCGATCCCAGGACCCTGAGATCATACCTGAGCCGAAGGCAGAGGCTTTAACCCACTGAGCCACCCAGGCGCCCCAGGTTTTTTTTTTTAATTCAATGAATGTAGAGCATATTAGTAGTTTCAGAGGTAGAGGTCAGTGATTCATCAGTTTTACGTGACACCGTGCTCATCACATCACTTGCCTTCCTTAATGCCCATCCCCCAGTTACCCCAATCCCCCACCCCTCCCCTCCAGCAGCCCTCAGTTTGTTTCCTAGAGTTAAGAGTCTCTTATGGTTTGTCTCCCTCTCTGATTTCATCTTGTTTTATTTTTTCCCTCCCTTCCCCTATGCTCCTCTGTTTTGTGTCTTCAATGCTACATCTGAGTGAGATCATATGATAACTTTCTCTGATCAGAAGCAGAAATTTCTAATGCACCCGTACTCCTTGCTAACCCTGCGCACAGGTGCACACACACATTAATATATACCCCCTTGCGGCACGTGACAACTTGCCCGTAGCATCTCTTCTCACCTGGGGAATGAAGATCAAGGCTTAGTCATGGTTCATAGACTGTGAAATTTAAAATCACAGACCTGTCCCTGCTCTTTCGGCCAACCTGGGAATCCACGGACACCTCTCAGGAGGGCCCCTGTGCACCTGAGTGAGCAATCTGGACTTCCTGGAGGCCATTATGTTGCCTGTGGGAATCTGTTCTTCCTTTTTACAAGATTAACAGTTGCTTCTTCTCGACTAAAAATAAACAGTTAACTCAGAGGTATGAGCAAAGTCACCTTCTCTCACAGGAGACATATAAAAAGGGGGAGAAAAGCAAAGAAAGGTGCATCCAAATTAGTCACAATAAATTCCTTGCCTCAATATCTCCACAGATCTGACTGCTTTCAAAACTATGGTAAAACTAACATTTTATAATGAAAATCATTATAAGAAAATATTAAAATATGACTAAAGTGCATTTTTAACATTTTTGTAACAAAATACTTATTGGCATTTTGACTCAATGAAAAACTCAAGATTTATTTTTCACTTGAGAGAAGTTTTGACCTTAACCACCTCAATCAATATGCTCCCTTTGGTATAACTGCAAGTAGATATTTATCTCCCCACAAGCCAATAGCAATTTTTCTGTAAGTGTGTCAAATAGGCTTTTCTGTATTAATTTGGTATTTTTTATTTTAAATGCTATTTCTACTTCTTGAAATTTATTAGTCTAAAAAGTGCTTGGATTTACTTTCACCTGACTTTTCAGTAAAAGCTTTTCATTCTAATCACTGTTAATATGTTCAATTAATTAAATTCATTTGTGCCTTTCAAAATGAGAGACTTCATTTCTAAATATTCAGAAATAACTAATTTTCATAATAACTCATTGAAAGTTTTAAGAAATTCTCTAAGAGCAAATGAATACGATCTGTGTCAAATTGGAACACATCATGGCATCTTCAACCTGAGACAGAATCCAATCAAGGAAAACGATTTAGTGACACATCAAAGCATTACACACTTAGATAAGAGGGTTTCATCAATGATTTTTGGTGTGTTTTTATTGTGAACCCTGAATAATATAACGGAGAGCTGATGCTGAGTTCAATGCCTGAGTCTGCAGAAATTTAAGTTTCTGATTCTACAGAAAAGAGATATACTCAGAAATATCCCATTCTATAAAGATAAGGCCCAGGGACGCCTGGGTGGCTCAGAGGGTTAAAGCCTCTGCCTTCGGCTCAGGTCATGATCTCAGGGTCCTGGGATCAAGCCCCGCATCGGGCTCTCTGCTCAGCAGGAAGACTGCTTCTTCCTCTCTCTCTGCCTGCTTCTCTGCTACTTGTGATCTCCATCAGTCAAATAAATAAATAAAATCTTTAAAAAAAAAATGATAAGGCCCAAGGTAAAGCTCAATTTTTAACATTTTGGTTAAAAAGTCTACCTTCCATATCAGCTCAAATATGAGTTTCTTGAATTCTCCTTAAAGTCTGCCGAGCCCACCATCTGTTCAGGTTTTCATGAATTACCCCCTAGTCTACAACACAGGATGCCCACTATTTTATACCCTCCAGACCCCGTCAGAGAAAAATAGACGTGCAAATCCGAGGTCAAGTGCATATGGAAAAGTGATACTTATGCAACCCTCCCCTTCCTCCAGATAGCTAGAGTCCCACACAACTGTCAGCGATGAGAAAATATCCTCTCACTGCTGTGTGCTGGGACAGGCACTAGGCACATGTACCCAGCTCATGAAACAGACTGGTATTGCAGCAGAAGGAAGGGTTAATTTCAGTCGCTCCTAGGTGAGGTACATTTACAAACCCACAGGGGGCTGATAGGCTTTGACCTCACATGCCCTGGGGACATGTTCTCAGACCACCTTGTCTTCACCAGCTGACACCTTCCTCTCATTCCTTCTCTTGGGCATGCATGGGCACCTGCAGGTTTTCCTGGCATGCTATTTACATCGAGCCGGGTGACACTTAGAAAACCATTCATATGAAACTGCCCATTACATTTATTCTTAGATATTGTTGAAATTCAGTTCTAACTACAGTCATCAGATTTTTTTTTTTTTTTTTTTTGCTCTTATTACTTGTCAAAGAATTTTGGAGAATGACCTATCCACTCACTCTTTAATCTGAATCTAAGATGTCTGTAATATATTGAAATAATTAAAAAGAATCTAATTTCTGACGTTGAAAATAGCAACACTATAAAATAAAACTGTTACATCACTTTTTTTAATACCCATAACATCCAAACCCCATTCACTATGAAACTCAACGCTTTGCATTTAAAAATAGGAATAACGTTCTTCCTTCAGAGAAAAAAATTAGATTGCTACTCTGTCCTCAGTGAACCTGAAGCTTTTGTCCATTTACCCCACAGAATTTTGCCCAAATGGGACATATTTCTACTCTTTAAAGCCTTGAGTGATCACCTTATCATATGCTTCTGAAACTGTTTTTCTGTCATGAGTCTGTAAGGCTGAAATCCAACAATGAAACACAAGTTCTGGCTTCCATTACAGCCACTCTACCAGCTGGATGGGGTTGTACAAAGAGGACCTATGACATAAGAGTTTCCCTTGCCTCCCTGAACACATCCTTGCTTGGAGTCCTTTATAACGTATCTGTGTGTTGCCGAGGATTGTCCCGTGCCAGTGTAAGGACACTACTCGGGGTCGTCTAGAAAGGTTCCGCGTGGGAAAGCTCTCGCAGACACTGGTGGCTGGTACAGCCATGTTTTCTCTGAGCCCCAAGCATGAATTTCCTGCAACAGAGAAGGTCCCTCTTACTCTCTGGTTGCTTGGAGCTCAGGCAGCAAATCTGAAGACCACCAGTGTCATAACTCCTTCCTCAGTTCTCTCATGTTCTTATTTTCATCCTCTAGCTCATCTGAATTTTTTTTTTCCCAATTCTTATACGTAGTTATGGTAACCTCTTATTAACTGGGCAAATAGAAGGAAAATACTACAAATCACCCTGTCCTACTGATTTAGGTAAATTCTTGATTTTTCATGCTGGCTCAATCATGGTGAAGGCATCAGAGAAGAGAGGGTTGGTTATGTTCAGCTTTTCTAACCTTCCCTAGGAACCCTGATGCACACAAGTCCCTCAGTCCACCTGGAGGGGACATTACTAATCACTGCTTCATCCGTGAATAGAGCTTCCAGGTCCTCCTGAGTCAGATTGATGGTTAATTTGCAAACAGATTGCACTTTGACAATTTAGCATTGACCATATTTCATTTTTTATTCCTTTTTAGATGTATGTATTAATGGCAGTCATCTCAAAACACTCAAACTGTTAAGGGTGCAAACATTAAAAAGCACAGATGAGAATAAAAAAAAAATGTTTCCATATACTCAACCAAGGAACACACATTCTTATAAGACCACATATGGAATCATAATACTTCGGAGTATAAAGGACCAATAATGTCACCTAAGTTCACCACCTCTCTGTTGAGGGTTCATACTTTTCCTGTAACCCCTTCTTCTATATGACAATTAGAAATTTCTATATGACAATTACCATAAAATATTTATTACCTATGGGCAAAACAGTGAGTCAAATGATCTGAAAGGTGAACCCATTAAAACCTTCATGCTAATTTTGGCCATTCTAACTGGTGTAAGGTGGTATCTCAATGTGGTTTTAATTTGAATCTCCCTGATGGCTAGTGATGATGAACATTTTTTCATGTGTCTGATAGCCATTTGTATGTCTTCATTGGAGAAGTGTCTGTTCATGTCTTCCGCCCATTTTTTGATATGATTATCTGTTTTGTGTGTGTTGAGTTTGAGGAGTTCTTGATAGATCCTGGATATCAATCTTCTGTCTGTACTGTCATTTGCAAATATCTTCTCCCATTCCGTGGAGAAAGGGGAGCCCTCTTACACTGTTGGTGGGAATGCAAGTTGGTGCAGCCTCTTTGGAGAACAGAGTGGAGATTCCTCAAGAAATTAGAAATAGAACTTCCCTATGACCCTGCAATTGCACTACTGGGTATTTACCCCAAAGATACAGATGGAGTGAAAAGAAGGGCCATCTGTACCCCAATGTTTATAGCAGCAATGGCCATGGTTGCCAAACTGTGGAAGGAGCCAAGATGCCCTTCAACGGACGAATGGATAAGGAAGATGTGGTCCATATACACTATGGAGTATTATGCCCCCATCAGAAAGGATGAATACCCAACTTTTGTAGCAACATGGACGGGACTGGAGGAGATTATGCTGAGTGAAATAAGTCAAGCAGAGAGAGTCAATTATCATATGGTTTCACTTATTTGTGGAGCATAACAAATAGCATGGAGGACATGGGGAGTTAGGAGAAGGCAGTTGGGGGAAATTGGAAGGGGAGGTGAACAATGAGAGACTATGGACTCTGAAAAACAATCTGAAGGGTTTGAAGAGGTGGGGGGGTGGGAGGTTGGGGGAACCAGGTGGTGGGTATTGGAGAGGGCACGGATTGCATGGAGCACTGGGTGTGGTACAAAAACAATGAATATTGTTATGCTGAAAATAAATTTTAAAAAATGATATAAAAAAAAAACCTTCATGCTGTTGCCGTTCTGTGCATTGTTAACAAAGCGCTTGAAAGCAAAACAAAGGAAGAAAGAAACCAACAAGAGGAAAAACATAAGAATCAATATCACTTTCAAAGGCAACAATGACTTTGATGTGTATTCAGCGCTGTGATAATGAACTGAACAATACGGGTGAACTCACCCCACAGTTAGAGAACGCAATTAGGAGACAAGTCCTGACTACCGAGTGCCAGAGAAGAGACAGGAGCTCACTACACAGCAAAGCCGGCTTAACTGCCTCTCATTTTTTATTGATTGTTCTACTTTCGGCATTTCATACCACTTAGCTAGTACATGGCTAATCATTTTCCGATGGCTTCGGAACACATGAGGATTTATTTTCAGAGGATGCTGATGCATGGTGCGTGTCTTAAACGTAATGTCTTCGGAGTTGATAAGGGAGCATTTTTATTCAAAGGTCTAGAGGTTTATAGTCACTCAGCTTCTAATTATCCATGAATGGATCTTGTGCAACACGCATTGACAATCTCTCCCCACTGAGGTGAGACTAGAAACTATCCAAACTACATGGCTTTGAACTACATGTTGATGTGACTTTGAAATTAAAAACAAAAAACAAAAAACACTCTCCAATAGTATCAATAAAATGCAATGCCTTTACCTATTCTGCCCCAGTGCAGCCATCAATTTCCTGTGTCTGGTTTTCATGACTTTCTTTCTCCGATGTGAATGTGCTAGAGGGCTTTTTAACCCAGGCTTGCCACTAGTACTATTTATAGTGATCTAGAAAAACATAGAAAGCTCTATTTGCAGGTGTTTACTCATTACTGAGATTCTGAGTGTACATCCTCTTCCAGACTCAGACCTCAAATATCAGCATCTGGGATTCAATCCACTTTATTCACTAGATGCTTATAGTGCAAATATTCCACTCCAAGAGTATTAATTATATATTCTTTTGAAGCTTCTTTCTTGATCTTGTGCATACAGATTTCTTCTCACATGCAAAAGGCATGTTATATCCCTTAACTAATATTACTTTTATAAAGTAACATCAAGTCAAGTAATAGACACCAAGTAAAAGATGCCAGAGTGTCTTACATATACCTAGAACCTTTTTTGTAACAAATAACTAATGCCTCTCCAATTTTGGTATGTGACTTATTTTTGCCCAATTATGTAAATGTTTGTCGTGACTATCACACCCGTCCATTAATTAAAACTTTTTAATGGAGGGGCACCTGGGTGACTCCATTGGTTAAACGTCTGCCTTTAGCTCAGGTCATGATCCCAGGGTCCTGGGATCGAGCCTGCATCAGGCTCTCTGCTCAGTGGGAAGCCTGCTTCTCCCTCTCCCACTCCCCCTACTTGTGCTCCCTCTCTCACTATCTCTCTATCAAATAAATAAAATCTTAAAAAAAAAAACTTTTTAATGGAGTGATATGTGAGAAAGAGTTTTGCATAATCAATACAGGGTTATTATTTGGTTCTCTAAAGAGAAAACTCAAAGAGCTCAAATTTTGAGACATTCCTTTTCCCTAACTTAGACAAGACCAACCTAGGTCAACTATTCTATAATACCTTCCTGGTCTCCTTGAAAAGCGTCTTCCTGCTTTGTGCCATTTACAGTCTTATGTGTCTCTAGAGCAACAATATCACCTCAGCCTCACAGGCGTTCTTACACAATCATTTTCTCAACCACATGGAAGCCATTCCAAAAGAAGGGACATTCATTGCTATGGCCTCCACAGAACCCAGACAATGCTGGGCACATAAGAGCTATGCCACAAGTATGTGTTAAATTAAATTAAAAACTACTAACTAAATTATTTGTGACTTAGGCTAACATTTTCAAATTAGAAATTTTGACTTATTAACATGTTAAACAAATCTTGAGTATTGAGCAAAGATGCTCTACAGAAATGTTACTTATCTCTTGTGATGTTTACTCTAATAGCAAAGAAACCTTTGGGGAGCCTGGGTGACTCAGTTGGTTAAGTATCTACCTTTGGCTCAGGTCCTAGGATCGAGCCCCACATCAGGCTCTCTGCTCAGCAAGCTCTGTGCTTCTCCCTCTCCCTCTGCCTGCTGCTCCCCCCACTTGTGAACATTCTCTCTCTCTCTGTCAAATAAATAAGTAAAATTATAAAAAAGAAAGGAAGAAAGAAAGAAAGAAAAAAAAAGAAGAAATATTTCCATAAGTTGTTAGGACTTGAATCAATCTCCCCAAAAGAAATATCTAAAGTAGTCAGCATCAATAAAAGAAGGAAGATAAAAGTACATGGAAACAAATGAAAATGAAAACATAACAATCCAAAAACTCTGGGATGCAGCAAAAGCAGCTGTAAGAGGAAAGTGCATAGCATTACAAGCCTACCTCAAGAAGCAAGACGAACCTCAAATAAACAACCCAACCTTACACCTCACTTAAGAGAGCTAGAAAAAGAACAACAACAAAAAAGCCTAAAGCCAGCAGAAGAAGGCAAATAAGAAAGATTAGAGCAGAAATAAATGACATAGAAACCAAAAAAAAACCTATAGAACAAATCAATGAAATGAAGAGTTTGATCTTTGGAAAAAAATCAATAAAATTGATAATCCTCTAGTCAGACTTACCAAGAAAAAAAAAGAGAAAAGGCTCAACTAAGTAAAATCACAAATGAGAGAAGAGAAATAACAACCAACAGCACAGAAATAGAAACAATTAGAAGAGATTATGAAAAAATATATTCCTAAAAATTGGACAAACTGGAAGAAACGGATAAATTCCTAACAGCATATACACTACCAAGACGGAAACAGGAAGAAATAGAAAACTTAAATAGACTGATAACCAGCAAATAAATTAAATCAGTAACAAGCAAACTCCCAAGAAACAAGAGCCCAGGGTCAGATGGCCTCACAGGTGACTTCTACCAAACAAGTAAAGAAGAGCTAATACCTATTCTTCTCCAATTATTCTAAAGGATAGGAAGGAAGGAAAACTCCCACATTCATTCTATGAGCATTATCTAGCATTACCCTGATACCAAAACCAGATAAAGACACTTAAAAAAAAAGGGAACTACAGGCCAATATCTCTGATGAAAATAGATGCAAAAATCCTCAACAAAATATTAGAAAACCCAACTCAACAATGCATTAAAAAATATCATTCATTGCAATCAAGTGGGATTTTTTTCTGGGTTGCAAGGATGGTTCAATATTTATCAATATGATACAACACATCAAGAAGAGAAAGGATAAGAATTATATGATCATTCCAACAGATGCAGGAAAATCATCTGACAAAGTACAACACCCATTCATGATAAAACCCTCAACAAAGTAGGTTTAGAGGGAACATACCACAACATAATTAAGTCCATATATGAAAAACAGACACCTAACGTCATCCTCAATGGGGAAAAACTGAGAGTTTTTCCCTAGGGTCAGGAATAGGGCAAGGATGTCCACTCTCACCACTTTTATTCAACACAGCACCAGAAGTCCTAGCTATAGCAATCAGACAACAAAAAGAAATAAAAGGCATCCAAATCAGCAAGAAAGTAGTAAAACTTCCACTATTCACAGATGACAGATACTATATACAGAAAACACAAAATATTCTACCAAAAACTCCTACACCTGATAAATGAATTCCGTAAAGTCATGGGATACAAATCAATATACATAAATCTGTTTCATTTTTATACACCAATAATGAAGCAGCAGAAACAGAAATTAAGAACACAGTCAAATTTACTATTGCACCAAAAATTATACAATAACTAAGAATAAACCTAACCAAAGACATAAAACACCTGTATTCTGAAAACCATAAAACACTGATGAAAGAAACTGAGGATGACCCAAAGGAATGGAAAGACAGTCCATGCTCATGGATTGAAAGAAGAAATATTGTTAAAATAGCCATCCTACCCAAAGCAATCAACACATTTAATGCAAACCCTATCAAATACCAACAGCATTTTCCACAGAAATAGAACAAACAATCCCCCAAAAAAGACCCCAAATAGCCAAAAGCAACTGCAAAAAAGAAAACAAAAGCAAAGCTGGAGGCATCACAATTCCAGACTTCAAGCTCTAGTACAAAGCTGTAGTAACCAAAATAGTATGATGCTGACACACACATAGATCAACAGAACAGAAGAGAAAACCCAGAAGTAAACCCACAATTACATGGTCAATTAAACCTTGACAAAGCAAGAAAGAGTATCCAGTGGGAAAAAGACAGTCTCTTCAACAAATGGTGTTGGGAAAATCAGTCCACCACATGGAGAAGAATGAAACTGGGACACTTTCTTTCACCAAACACAAAATAAACTCAAATGGATTAAAGACCTAAATGTGGGATCTGAAAGTATAAAAATCCTAGAACAGTATATAACAGAAAGTATAAAAATCCTAGAACAGAACACAGGCAGTTATCTTTTTGACTCTGACTATAGCAACTTTTTTTTAGATAGGTCTCCTGAGGCTAGGCAAATAAAAGCAAAAATAAATTACCGGGATTACATCAAAATAAAAAGCTTCTGCACACTCAACAAAACTAAAATGTCATCTAAAGAATGGGAGAAGATATTTGCAAATGATATATCTAATAAAGGGTCAGTATCCATACTATATAAAGAGCTTACACAGTTAAACACCCCAAAAACAAATAATGCAATTGAAAAATAGAAGACATGAACACACATTTCTCCAAAGGAGACCTACAGATGGCCAAAAGACACATGAAAAATTGCTCAACTTCACTCATCATCAGGGAAATGCAAATCAATGACATATCACCTTATACCTCTCAGAACAGTTACATCAACAACTGGAGAAAGGGGAACTACTGTGCACCATCAGTAGGAACATAAACTAGAACAGCCACTGTAGAAAACACTATCGAGTTTCCTCAGAAAGTTAAAAATAGAACAACCCTATGATCCAGTAATTGGACTAATGGGTATTTATTCAAAAAACACAAAAACATGAATTCAAAGGGCTACATGCACCCCAAAGTTTAGAGCAGCATTATTTATAATAGTCAAATTATGGAAGCAGCCCAAGTGTCCATTGGTTGATTAAAGGATAGAGAAGATATGGTATACATACACAATGGAATATTATTCAGCCATAAAGAAGAATGAAATCTTGCGATTTGCACCATGGATGGAGCTAGAGAGTATAACGGTAAGTGAAATAAGTCAGAGAAAGACATATACCACATGATTTCACTCATATGTGGAATTTAAGAAATAAAACACATGAGCAAAGGGAAAAAAGAGAGAGAGAAATAAATCAAGGAACAGACTCTTAACTATAGAGAACAAACTGCTGGTTACCAGAGGGGAGATAATGGGGGATGGGGAAAACGGGTGACGGGGATGAAGGAGGGCACCTGTCGTCATGATCACAGGGTGATGTATAGAAGTGTTGAATCACTATATTGTACACCTAAAACTAATACTACATTGTATGTTAAGTAGCTGGAATTTAAATAAAAACTTAGAAAAAATAAAGTAGCATCACAGAGACAGAATGTAGAATGGTGGTCACCAGGGCCTGGGGATTGGGGAAATGGGAGTTTTTCTCAATGGTATAGAGTTTCAGTTTTGCAAGATGAAAACCTTCTAGAAATCTCTTTCAAACAATATAAACGTACCTAACCCTACTGAACTGCACACCCAGGCATGTTTATGATGTTGGAGCACCTGGATGGATCAGTTGGTTAAGAATTGGCCTTCAGCTCAGTCATGATCCCAGGGTCCCGGAATTGAGTCCCGCATCTGGCTCCCTGCTCAGTGGGGAGTCTGCTTCTCTCTCTACTCCCTCTTCCCTGCTTGTGTTCTCTCTCTCTTTTGCACTCTCTCTCTAAGAAAGAAAGAAAGAAAGAAAGAAAGAAAGAAAGAAAAGAAGAGAAAAGGAAGGAAGGAAAATCTTCTTATAAAAAAAGAATGTTGACGATGGCAAACTGTGCGTGAATGTTTACCAAAATTTAAAACACAGATATTGTGGTTGTAATTGTATTGTGCTTGGGCTCATGCACATTTCCCTGGGTTATTTAAAGTCACCAGGCTGTACCTCTAACTTGTTTAGAGTTCTACAGAAATCACTCCAGCACCTGGGGCAAGAATGCTGACCAGGTTTCAGCATTGCTTAAAGAAGTGTTACGTTGACGTGACTCTTCATGCCATGGCCTCTACCGGGAAAGCCCAGACAGGTGTTTCCCTTTGATCTACTCCTCTGGTGTATTTGGCCTTGCTTGGAAGGACCTCAGGTGTCTAAAGATGGCACATTCCTACTGTTACAATCATCTCAGAGGAATGAACAAAACCCCGGAGATTGTAAAGTTATATGAGACACAAAGTCCCTTCCTTAATAGTGTTTAAAAATATATCTAACGAAGGACCTTAATTTCTCTGCAGTAAGATGACTATAAATGTCACTTGACTATTACAAGAGGTCCAAAGGTTTACTCTGAGCAAAAAACATATCAATGGTTACTACCAGCCAATTACACCATTTATATTAGCTAAGATTCTATGAAATAAAATTAGAACTAGATTAAAACAAAGAATAAAGAAACTTATCCTGTATTTTCAGCTTTATTTGTTACATTTGTGACACTAACTCAGGTTATAGTTGAAAGGCATCAGTTATAATAACACGGTGGGGGAAGAACCTCAAGCAAAAAAAAAATAAATAAAAGGAAGAAAGAAAGGGTGAAAGGGAGTGAGGGAGGGAGGGAGGGAAGGAAGGAATGAGGAAGGAAGGGATTGAGGGAGGGAGACAGAGACAATGAAAGAGCAAAAGAACAAAAGGAAGGAAGGAAAGAAGGAAGAAGAGAAGTACAAGAAAGAAAAAAAAAAAAAAGAAATATATATTATACCCACAAGGCAAATTTTTAGATTGAGTTTAAAGCATTTAACACAACAGCACAAGCCCATTCCAGATTCCCACAAAATATGATGCAGAATTCTGGGACTTCATGAAGATCAGAAGCTTCTGCACAGCAAAGGAACCCGTCAACAAAACAAAGAGGCAACCCACAGAATGGGAGAAGATATTCGCAAATAACACTGCAGACAAAGGGCTGATATCCAAGATCTAAAAAGAACGTCTCAACATGGATGGGACTGGAAGAGATTATGCTGAGTGAAATAAGTCAAGCAGAGAGAGTCAATTATCACATGGTTTCACTTACTTGTGGAGCATAAGGAATAATACGGAGGACATGGGGAGATGGAGAGGAGAAGGGAGCTGGGGGAAATCGGAGGGGGAGACGAACCATGAAAGACTGTGGACTCTGAAAGACAAACTGAGGGTTTGGGGGGGTGGGGGATGGGTGAGCCTCGTGGTGGGCATTAAGGACGACACAGATTGCATGGAGCACTGGGTGTGGTGCATAAACAATGAATTCTGGAATGCTGAAAAAAATAAATTAAATTTTAAAAAAGAACTTTGAAGTTGAAAGAAAAAAAAACATTCTATTTTCTAAAAAATATTCAATAGGAAGCTAATCTTTTTACCTCTGTCTGAAATTACTGCTGGACACATTAAAAAATTCAACTAGTATTATGACTTAAGATTATAATAAAAAATGATTACAGCTTGTAATAGCTTGTTGATTTTACTGGCAAAACAAAATTGGAAAGTAAAATGCAGGAATTCCATCAAAGTGCTCATTCATTCACTCCAGAATATTGCCCTTTAAATGCAAGTATAGGAAATTTAACATAAGAAAAGCATCCATCAACTGGAATTAAAATTAAATTAAGTTAAAATAAAATAAGAAAATGATCCATCATGTGAGAACACATGTTCATGGCATAAATAAAAACATTCACTTAGTTAACTAGATGTTTAGGTATAATTGTATATTAGAAAGTGTTTCAATTTAAAGTATGCAATCCAAATATTATATAGCTGTGAAATAGCCACCAAGATACAGAATTTCTATCCTGCCTTCCGAAGTTTCCTAGAGATGCACTGCGACCCATCCTTCCAACTCTAATCACAGGGAGACACTAATCGGCTTTGTGGCACAACAAATTAGATTTCATTTTCTAGAATTTTATATAAAAACAGAATCATACAGTCGGTATGATTCAGTTTCTTTCACTAAGCAAAATGAATAAAACTTATGCAAGTCACTGCACATGAAAGTAATTTACTTATTTTATTGCTAAGTAGGATCTCATTGGAATATATCCCATCATGTGTAACCATTTACCAGGTGATACAAATTTAAGTTTTTGTTCCTGTTTCTAGTTTTTTACTCTTGTGAATAAAACTGCTATGAACACTTCCATACAAATTTTTTGGTAAAAATATTAAATTTCTCTTAGGTAAATATCTCTTAATGGAATGGCTGAGTCACAGAGTAGGTTAAGCTTAAACCCTTGAAGAAATTCTCAATCAACTGACTGAGATCACTGATTGGATCATTTTACAGTCTTACCCAAACTTAATTATAGGTCTGAAACCTCCACGCCCTCACTAACATACAAAATTGTGGGGATTTCTAACTTTAGCCATTTCTTCCTCTACCCCAAGACTGTGATGTGATAGCCCAGAGAATATCCAAAATGTAGCTAGTAAATGGTGTTGGCCAGTCTACTTTAATGACTGGCCTGGTTTTTGTTTGGACAGCTGACTCATCTCCTCGAACAGTTCTCTGACCACACATACTTGTTCTCTCTTGGATAAATTTCCTTATTTCTTTCAATATGAAGAGGCGACGAATTTTCCAAATTTTAAATATCTGCTTCTCTTTCATGAACCATTTTATCTTTAAGTCATTTCTCTCTTCTCACATTTTATCGTAGGCATTCAAGAGGAGCAAGTCTGCTTCTTTAATATTTTTCTTAAAACTTCTTCAGCCAAATATCTAATATCATCCCCCACAAGTTCTACAAAATCCTAGGGCACGAACACAGTCCAGCCAAGTCCTCTGTCACTTTCTGAAAAAATCACCTTTCCTCCGGTTTCCAGTAACACGCTCCTGATTTCCATCTGAGACCTCATCAGAATGATGTCCACTGTACATATTTTTACTAACATTCCACTCATGACCACTTATGTAATCTCTAGGAAGGCAAAGGCTCTCTCTACTGCACTCCTTCTCTCCCGAGTGGCCATGGGAATTGCTAATAATGGTCCATTAACATCAATGCGGGCTTTGTCCAGCACACACTGCACCTCCGAACCAGCCTCCCACCCTTCCTCCACTTCCTAAGCAGTGGCTCCCACATTTCCAGGTACGTGTTATACCAGCACCCCCACGTCTCAGGATCGATGTTTTCTCTTTGTCCATCCAAGCTGCTATAAGAAAATACCAAAGTCCTGGTATCTTATAAACAATATAAATGTATTGTTTACAGTCTGGAGACTGGAAGTATGAGAGCAAGACACCAGCATGGCTATGTTCTTGCAAGGACTCTCTTCCCAGTCCATGGCTGATGCCTTCTCGCTGTATCCTTCCATGATGGAAACAGCTAGAGAGCTCTCTGGGGTCCTTTTGATAAGGGCCCAATCCCATTCCTGAGGGTTCTGATTTAATGACTTAAACACTTCACAAACGCCCCACCTGCTAATCACATCATCTTTGAGAATTAGGATTTCAACATATGAATTTTGGGGGTACACAGACATGTAGACCACAACATTCAAGGAAAAAAAAAAAAAGTAACAGATGGCCAGTAGACACACAGAAAGATGCTCAACGTCACTTATCATCGAGGAGATGCAAATCAAAACTACAATGAGACGCCACCTCACACCTGTCAGAATGGCTAAAATCAACAACGTAAGGGACAGGTATTGGTGAGTATGTGGAGGAAGAGAAACCCTTTTATGTTGTTGGTGGGAAAACAAACTGATGCAGTCACTGTGGAAGACAGTATGGAGGTTCCTCGAAAAGTTAAAAATAGACCTACCCTATGATCCAGCCATCACTCTACTGGGTATTTATCCAAAAAGTACAAAACCCTTATTCAAAGGGATACATGCACACCTATGTTTATAGCAGCATTATTTACAGTAGCCAAGATACAGAAGCAGCCCTAGTGTCCACTGATTAATGAATGGATAAAGAAAATGAAGTACATATACACAATGGAATATTATTCAGCCATAAAAATGAAGTTGTGCTATTTGCAATGACGTGGATGAATCTAGAGTGTAATGCTTGCAGAATTAGTCAGAGAAAGGCAAATACCCTGATTTCACTTATATGTAGAATTTAAGAAACAAGCAAATGAAAGAGAGAGAGGAGAGGAGAGAAGAGAGAGAGAGAGAGAGGAAAACCAAGAAACAGACTCTCAAGTCTAGAGAACAAAGAGATGGTTGTCAGAGGGGAGAGGAGGTGGGTGAGAGATGGGGAAACAGGTGATGGGGATGAAGGAGGCACCTGTCATGACACACACTAGGTGTTGGACAGAAGAGTCGAATCACTATAGTGTACACCTGAAACTAATATAATACAGCATGTTAATAACCACACCACAATTGAAATAAAAAATTTAATTAAAAAAAGAAAAAATCTGTCTGCATTTAGGGCATCCTGAGATTATGCCATGCCTTGTACACTGATCAGAAATGGCAGAGAAGTACTCACCAAGGCCCTTCTTACCACACCGTTACAATAGTAACACTGTGCTATACCTTTACGACAGACCTTTCATAATTAGGAATTATTGCCTCACTACTGCTTCACTGGAACCTTGAAATGTTCATTGTGGCCTAATTATCTTTGATGAGGGCCATGTTCTCAGTGTTTCATAAGTACTGTTTTAAGCACTTCATTATGGCATGACATAATTTTTTAAAAATCTTTTTAGATATGATACACTTCTAAGATTTCATTGAAATATAAAAAGTTTGAATCACCTAATCTCATAAAATGTGAACTAAATTACTGTGCTACTTCCTGAGTCGTGATGGAATTCAGTCTGGAGGGGATAATGTGGTATTTTTTCTCTTGCAGAATCTGTTCTCCCTTTCTGGTTCCTGCAAGTACAGTGTGCCTAAGCTACTCTGAAGACATTCTGAAGTTGACTTCTCTGTTATGCTGACCTTGTGGGCAGCCGCCCATCGCTGCACCTGCTTGCTGTGGCCAGCATTTTTATTTGAAGTGGCTCATTTCCTTCTTCTGACAAGGAGCAATGCACTCTTACTGGCTAGCAGCTTTTTTAAGGGAATTTTAAATATCTCATTTAGCTCCGACCAGGTATCATTTAGTGGAGACTGCATTATAAATAGGACAAGTAGTAATACAGCAAAGTCATCGACACCATCCCTACCTGCTCCCCATCATAAGGGACACCGAGTAGAACAGATTTGCCAGGAATACAAGGAGTTAATCAAGAGTAAGCATAGCAGAGAAAAGTCATTCCATCCACACAAAGGTAAAAACTGCAGTTTCATGGAACTGTAAAAACAAAGTACAGGGCGCCTGGGTGTCTCAGTCAGTTTAAGCATCTGCCTTCAGCTCAGACCATGATCCCAGGCTCCTGGGATCAAGTTCTACATCAGGCCCCTTGCTCTGCGAGGAGCCTGCTTCTCCATCAGCTGCTCCCCCTGTTTGTGTTCTCTCTCTCTCTCTCTCTCTCTGACAAATAAATAAATAAAATCTTTTAAAAAATAAAGGAAGTACATATTATTTAACTCTAAAATGTCTTATTTTTATAAGTTTTAATTAGATACTTATAGCACTTGTAAAAAATTTTTTGCTGTTTTTATTTTTTTTGAAGTTTTTACTTAAATTCCAGTTACTTAACATACAGTGTAACATTAACTCATAGACTACAAGAACAAATATTGTTAAAATTTCTATACTACCCAAAATAATCCACACATTTAAGTCAATCTCTATCAAAATGTCATTAAGGAGGGCATGTGATGTAAAGAGCACTGGGTGTTATATAAGTCTGATGAATCACAGGCCTGTACCTTGGAAACCAATAATATATTATATGTTAATTAATTGAATTAAAATTTTTAAATGTTTTTAAAATATCAGCAGCATTTTTCACAGAAAGAGAACAAACAATCCTAAAATGTGAAAGGAACACAAAAGATACCGAATTGCCAAAGCAATCTTGAAAAAGAAAATCAAAGCTGGAGGCATCACAATTATGCACTTTGAGCTATACTACAGAGCTGTAATTTTTTTTTTAAATTTTTTCAGGGTCAATTGTAAATGGGATTGGTTTCTTTTTTTTTTTCCTTTCTTTTTTTTTTTTTTTAATTAATTTGACAGACAGATCACAAGTAGGCAGAGAGGCAAGCAGAGAGAGAGAGGAGGAGGAGGCAGGATCCCTGCTGAGCAGAGAGCCCGAATGCGGGACTCGATCCCAGGACCCTGGGATCATGACCCGAGCCAAAGACAGAGGCTTTAACCACTGAGCCACCCAGGCGCCCCCAGAGCTGTAATTATTAAGATAGTATGATACTGGCATAAAAAATAGACACATACAAATACATCAGTGGAACAGAATAGAAAGCCCAGAAATGAATCGATGACTATATGGTCAATTAACCTTTGACAAAAAGGAAAGAACATACAACTGGAAAAAATGGTCTCTTCACCAAATGGTGTTAGGAAAACTGGACAGAAGCAAGCAAAAGAATGAACCTGGACCACTTTCTTACACCATACACAAAAATAAAGTCCCAATGGATTAAGACCTAAATGTGAGACCTGAAACCATTAACGTCCTAGAGGAAGACACAGATAGTAACCTCTTTAACATTAGCCACAGCAACATCTTCCTAGATCTGTCTCCTGAGGCAAGGGAAACAAAAGAAAAATAAACTACTGGGGCTTCGTCAACATAAAAAGCGTCTGCACAGCAAAGGAACCAATCAACAAAACTAAAAGTCAAGCTACAGAATGGTAGAAGATACTTGCTTCACTTTTAAACATCCGGTTTTATTTCCAGAGGAAGTTAAACTTATTACCACAAAATACTCTGTTTTGTTTTAAAGCAAGAAATAAACAGGCTTACAATTAAATCTTGTATTGGAAAACAGTTTTGTTGGGCTAACATTCTATATCCCACACTATTCCCCATCCCCACGCAGCAGGGTTAGAACTCAGATATTGAGGGGTAGCAGAATAAGACCGTGGGAGTTCAGGACATACTGCCCCAAAATATACAACTTTGGTACACTGATTATTTAGAGCCTTAGGAACTTGAAAAACACCAATGCAGGGAAAAGCTATCTCTGAACTCCCTTATCTGTCTGAAGACAGATTATCCAAAAAGAACTCAACTGTCATAAATCATAAATCCCCTCCGAGGACTGTCATCAGCCGGGGAGGAATGACTCTTGTCACAGGAGAGAAGTCTAGAAGTTAGAAGTCAGTACCACACCCATATATACTTTCTCACAAACTATCACACCTCCCAACTATTCTTACAAGGTCCCATTCAACTTTCCTGAAAACCATTTCCTCTCCCCTGAAAAGCCAACGTCCCTTCCCCTTTCCCTATGATGACCGTATTTAGCGACCTTAGGGCGTTACTCATTTTCCCTGAGAATCACCCATGTGCACAGGAAGAATACATGTTAATAACCCCAGCCAAGAACCCTAAATAGGAGAGGGAACTTTCCCCTCCCCTACAAAATAAAGAAAATTATAAGAAAAATAATGATCAATATATCTTAGAAGATATTCTGACATTTTATTTCAATATTGCTTAAGGGAATATAAACTTTAGAAAGGGAAACAGTTCTCTTTCCAACTTGAACTGCCCACATTTCATTAACACACCCACAAAGGGGATGCTACACACAAAGACTGATGTTCTCACAACACTCAGGCCCCCTGCCTGCAATCCTGATAGATGGTGAGTTTGAGAAAATAAAGAAGAGGTGTTGAAAGGTAACACTGAAGTATGTTAACAATAAAAAAAAGTTGCAAAATTATAGTATAGTTTAGCATTTGATGTACAAGACAGCGACAGCCAACATTTGCAAGCATAGCCTCTGAAAGCAATTACCCAGAAAAAAAAAATGCAAAGGAAATCATGTTCTCTGATGCTAATTGATTTCTTCTCATTCTGTTTCTTAATGTGTCAAATTCAAGGTGATAATAGAGAATAAGAACTACTTGATCACAAAATTATTGATCAGTGAGAGGGAGGAGGAGGTCCAGCACAACCAATCCATCTGAATGAGTTTTAAGTAAATATTAATTTACAACCAGAAGGTAGAAGTGCCCACCTACAGAAACATGGTGGAAAACAAAAATGTTAAGTAAATATCGGATTCAAAGTTTAAGTAAAAAACTGTTACAAACCTCTAGAGCAAAAATTAAGTATAGGTTTCCTGATATACATTGTGTGATTTCCATTAAAATGTCTGTTTAGGTATACACAAAAATATAAACATGGAAATAGAACTGCAAACTCCCTTGGCATCTGGCTCCCAGCTCCATAAATCTGTGAGTTTCCCAAAGTCTCCAAAGACATACCCAAAAATATCAGTAGGAATTATCTCTGGGTGAAGTCATGATAGCTACATTGTTCTCATTTGTGTTTGTCTATATTCATTACAAGGCGCTGCTAATCAGAACACATATGCATATCACTTTTTTTTTTTAAAGATTATTTATTTATTTATTTATTTGACAGAGAGGAAGAGATCACAATAGGCAGAGAGACAAGCAGAGAGAGAGGGGGAAGCAGGCTCCCCGCAGAGCAGAGAGCCCGATGCCAGGCTCGATCCCAGGACCCTGAGATCATGACCTGAGCTGAAAGCAGAGGCTTAACCCACTGAACCAACCAGGTGCCCCACATATCACCTTTTAAATCAGTGCTGCCACAAATTAACTCCACAGGTCAACTACATGAGTAATATAGGTAGAAACCTTCATTAGAACTGGGTATCTAGGCTCGGCCGATATTATCAAAAGAAATAACTCAGAGATCACACCAATCATCCAATGAAACATATCAGTAAATGAAGACTCACTCATAAGGATTCATTACAAGAACTTAACATTGAAACAAACCAAACACATTGAAGAAAACAAGATTAAAATACAAAGAAATGAAATAGAAAACAGGAGAAAACGATCACCAGATTAATAATTAAAACTACTGGAAAGAATGAATGAAACAACTTAGTTCTAGAACTAAGAGAAGGGAGATAAAATGAAAATATGCAAAAATAAGAATAAAAGAATTTTGTAACGAGGGAAATAGGGATTTGAAGCAGTATGATAGAAGCAGTTGGATACTATATTTAAAGTATCACTGAAATCCTACTTTACGAAATGTATATATAAGTATTCCTATTTTATTGATGTATAAATATTTATTTTAGGGGTGTGTGTGTGTGTGTGTGTGCACGTGCGTGCACCCATGCGCACGCACGTGCTTGTGAGAACACTGGCCCAGGAACACAATTCATTACCAAACTATTAACTCACAGTTTTGAGGTGACAAGCAGTGATCTAAGCATTCAGTTAGCATTACCTCATTTAATTTCCAAAGAAGCTGCAGGAGGTGTACGTACTGATCTTATTTTACAATCTAGGAGCTGAACCCACTGATCCACTTTCTTATAATGTGCTTGCCTGGACCCCAGGGGCAGGTCACTGCCAGAGCAGACGGACCCATGAAGCAGACTGTTTCCACTAGAAATTCTCAGCCATCAGCAGCAGATCCTTCCGCATGGGAACAATGCAATCTCACGGTATTTCTCAGGTCGACTCACTCTCCTGTTCCTCACAGAACCTATTCCAAATGGTCTCCCCTCTCCTAACCCCGCTGACTACATGGTCTCCACTCACCCTCAGAAGATGACCCTGGCCTCTCACTTGAGAGAGAGGATAATCTGTCAGAAAGAACATCTTCCTTCTCTTCCCCACATCTGTCTGCCTCTTGTCCTCTTGGGACAGAGGAGGGTCTGGGACAAAGGAATATTTTCCCATGTGTTAGAGTCTATCTACTCTTATTTTACCAGGAATATGGTACTCTTTACCCTTTTTCACTGATATGTTTATCATTTGTCTGTCACCTGGACACTTTCCATTGTCTTATTTATCGTGCAAGATACTTCCATTTAAACAATCAAATCCTTACTCACGTTTGCATGTCCCTCCGGTCACTAGTCCGTCTGTGCCCTCTCCTTCATGGGCAGAATCCCAACACAAAAGTGCACACTTGTTTGCTTTTTCACACCATCCCTTCACTCCTCAGCTGGCTTCCCCCTGCCTGTGGGCACCGCCACTCCACAGAGACGGTGTTCGCTGGGATCCCTGAAGACCTCTGCATAGCCAGATCCAGAGAGCACTTCCTGAAGAGCTCTGATTGTGTTTTCCTGTAACACAAGTTAAACGTGATCACTGTAGGATCTTTAGAATGGGCAGATAAGCAAAAAACTAAAATGGAATGGAACGGAATGGAATGGAACAGAAAAAATAGAATAGAATAGAATAGAATAGAAAGAAAAGGCAGATAAGCAAAATACACAAATACAAACCCTTCACAACCCTGATTACACATGGTTATGTGATTTCTTCTTATTCACATAAAACTTCAGGGAGAACTTCTTTTTCTCTTACTAAATATTTTGTTGCAACATCATTTTAGTACCAGTGCAGTAGAGGAATCGTTCCACTTACGTGAAAAAGGACATCCTTACGGATGAGTATTCATGTCCCTGGGTCGTTGCCCATTCTTGGACCACTCGGACATGTCACCTCAGTGCTTTGCTCATCAGCCCCCAGTCACGAGCCTTCTCCCAGGAATGCTGGTCCCTTTGTTGTCACTGCCCAGTACACTAATTTCTGTTCTTTTAGAATGACTGTTCTTTTCTGCAGGCCTGCTGCCCTCCATCACAGTTGTCACAAGTCCTCCTTCTCCTCTTCCAACTTTAAATTCTCTCCCCAAGCTTTTCATCCCCCCAACACATGGTTTCACAGAGAACTTTTCTTGCATTCTAAATGCATAGATAATTCCCGTAATATACAATCTGCTTCAAGTCAGAGGGAAATGTTAAAGGTAACTAATTTTAATTTTAATAAGCTTTGAAATCATGATACCAAAATATTTAGGTAACATCGCCTGAAAGAAAGGAGCAAGTTTAGATGAAACATTCATCTATTATTGCAACTTGAGTTTTTATTTTATTTTTTATTTATTTTTTAATTTTATTTTTTATAAACATATATTTTTATCCCCAGGGGTACAGGTCTGTGAATCACCAGGTTTACACACTTCACAGCACTCACCATAGCACATACCCTCCCCAATGTCCATAACCCCACCCCCCYTCTCCCAAMCCCCCTCCCCCCAKCAACCCTCAGTTTGTTTTGTGAGATTAAGAGTCACTTATGGTTTGTCTCCCTCCCAATCCCATCTTGTTTCATTTACTCTTCTCCTACCCCCTTAACCCCCCATGTTGTATCTCCTCTCCCTCATATCAGGAGATCATATGATAGTTGTCTTTCTCAGATTGACTTATTTCGCTAAGCATGATACCCTCTAGTTCCATCCACATCGTCGCAAATGGCAAGATTTCATTTCTTTTGATGGCTGCATAGTATTCCATTGTGTATATATACCACATCTTCTTTATCCATTCGTCTGTTGATGGACATCTAGGTTCTTTCCATAGTTTGGCTATTGTAGACATTGCTGCTATAAACATTCGGGTGCACGTGCCCCTTCGGATCACTACGTTTGTATCTTTAGGGTAAATACCCAGCAGTGCAATTGCTGGGTCATAGGGTAGTTCTATTTTCAACATTTTGAGGAACCTCCATGCTGTTTTCCAGAGTGGTTACACCAGCTTGCATTCCCACCAACCGTGTAGGAGGGTTCCCCTTTCCCCGCATCCTTGCCAGCATCTGTCATTTCCTGACTTGTTAATTTTAGCCATTCTGACTGGTGTGAGTTGATATCTCATTGTGGTTTTGATTTGTATTTCCCTGATGCCGAGTGATGTGGAGCACTTTTTCATGTGTCTGTTGGCCATCTGGATGTCTTCTTTGCAGAAATGTCTGTTCATGTCCTCTGCCCATTTCTTGATTGGATTATTTGTTCTTTGGGTGTTGAGTTTGCTAAGTTCTTTATAGATTTTGGACACTAGCCCTTTATCTGATATGTCATTTGCAAATATCTTCTCCCATTCTGTCAGTTGTCTTTTGGTTTTGTTAACTGTTTCCTTTGCTGTGCAAAAGCTTTTGATCTTGATAAAATCCCAATAGTTCATTTTTGCCCTAGCTTCCCTTGCCTTTGGCGATGTTCCTAGGAAGATGTTGCTGCAGCTGAGGTCGAAGAGGTTTCTGCCTGTGTTCTCCTCAAGGATTTTGATGGATTCCTTTCTCACAGTTAGGTCCTTCATCCATTTTGAGTCTATTTTCGTGTGTGGTGTAAGGAAATGATCCAATTTCATTTTTCTGCATGTGGCTGTCCAATTTTCCCAACACCATGTATTGAAGAGGCTGTCTTTTTTCCATTGGACATTCTTTCCTGCTTTGTCGAAGATTAGTTGACCATAGAGTTGAGGGTCTATTTCTGGGCTCTCTATTCTGTTCCATTGATCTATGTGTCTGTTTTTGTGCCAGTACCATGCTGTCTTGATGATGACAGCTTTGTAATAGAGCTTGAAGTCCGGAATTGTGATGCCACCAACTTTGGCCTTTCTTTTTCAATATTCCTTTGGCTATTCAGGGTCTTTTCTGGTTCCATATAAATTTTAGGATTATTTGTTCCATTTCTTTGAAAAAATGGATGGTACTTTGACAGGAATTGCATTAAATGTGTAGATTGCTTTAGGTAGCATAGACATTTTCACAATATTTATTCTTCCAATCCAGGAGCATGGAACATTTTTCCATTTCTTTGTGTCTTCCTCAATTTCTTTCATGAGTACTTTATAGTTTTCTGTGTATAGATTCTTAGTCTCTTTGGGTAGGTTTATTCCTAAGTATCTTATAGTTTTGGGTGCAATTGTAAATGGGATTGACTCCTTAATTTCTCTTTCTTCTGTCTTGTTGTTGGTGTAGAGAAATGCAACTGATTTCTGGGCATTGATTTTATATCCTGACACTTTACTGAATTCCTGTACAAGTTCTAGCAGTTTTGGAGTGGAGTCTTTTGGGTTTTCCACATATAGTATCATATCATCTGCGAAGGGTGATAGTTTGACTTCTTCTTTGCCGATTTGGATGCCTTTAATGTCCTTTTGTTGTCTGATTGCTGAGGCTAGGACTTCTAGTACTATGTTGAATAGCAGTGGTGATAACGGACATCCCTGCCATGTCCCTGACCTTAGCGGAAAAGCTTTCAGTTTTTCTCCATTGAGAATGATATTTGCGGTGGGTTTTTCATAGATGGCTTTGATAACATTGAGGTATGTGCCCTCTATCCCTACACTTTGAAGAGTTTTGATCAGGAAGGGATGCTGTACTTTGTCAAATGCTTTTTCAGCATCTATGGAGAGTATCATATGGTTCTTGTTCTTTCTTTTATTAATGTGTTGTATCACATTGATTGATTTGCGGATGTTGAACCAACCTTGCAGCCCTGGAATAAATCCCACTTGGTCGTGGTGAATAATCCTTTTCATGTACTGTTGAATCCTATTGGCTAGTATTTTGGTGAGAATTTTTGCATCTGTGTTCATCAAGGATATTGGCCTGTAGTTCTCTTTTTTGATGGGATCCTTGTCTGGTTTTGGGATCAAGGTGATGCTGGCCTCATAAAATGAGTTTGGAAGTTTTCCTTCCATTTCTATTTTTTGGAACAGTTTAAGGAGAATAGGAATTAGCTCTTCTTTAAATGTTTGGTAGAACTCCCCCGGGAAGCCGTCTGGCCCTGGGCTTTTGTTTGTTTGGAGATTCTTGATGACTGTTTCAATCTCCTTACTGGTTATGGGTCTGTTCAGGCTTTCTATTTCTTCCTGGTTCAGTTGTGGTAGTTTATATGTCTCTAGGAATGCATCCATTTCTTCCAGATTGTCCAATTTGTTGGCATAGAGTTGCTCATAGTACATTCTTATAATTGTCTGTATTTCTTTGGTGTCAGTTGTGATCTCTCCTCTTTCATTCACGATTTTATTTATTTGGGTCCTTTCTCTTTTCTTTTTGATAAGTCTGGCCAGGGGTTTATCAATCTTATTAATTCTGTCAAAGAACGAGCTCCTAGTTTCGTTGATTTGTTCTATTGTTTTTTTGGTTTCTATTTCATTGATTTCTGCTCTGATCTTTATGATTTCTCTTCTCCTGCTGGGTTTAGGGTTTCTTTCTTGTTCTTTCCCCAGCTCCTTTAGGTGTAGGGTTAGGTTGTGTACCTGAGACCTTTCTTGTTTCTTGAGAAAGGCTTGTACCACTATATATTTTCCTCTCAGGACTGCTTTTATTGTGTCCCACAGATTTTGAACCATTGTGTTTTCATTATCATTTGTTTTCATGAATTTTTTCAATTCTTCTTTAATTTCCTGGTTGACCCATTCATTCTTTAGAAGGATGCTGTTTAGTCTCCATGTATTTGGTTTCTTTCCAAATTTCCTCTTGTGATTGAGTTCTAGCTTCAGAGCATTGTGGTCTGAAAATATGCAGGGAATGATTCCAATCTTTTGATAACGGTTGAGACCTGATTTAGGACCAAGAATGTGATCTATTCTGGAGAATGTTCCATGTGCACTAGAGAAGAATGTGTATTCTGTTGCTTTGGGATGAAATGTTCTGAATATATCTGTGATGCCCATCTGGTCCAGTGTGTCATTTAAGGCCTTGATTTTCTTGTTGATCTTTTGCTTGGACGATCTGTCCATTTCAGTGAGGGGAGTGTTAAAGTCCCCTACTATTATTGTATTATTGTCAATGTGTTTCTTTGATTTTGTTATTAATTGGATTATATAGTTGGCTGCTCCCACGTTAGGGGCATAGATATTTAAAATTGTTAGATCTTCTTGTTGGACAGTTCCTTTGAGTATGATATAGTGTCCTTCCTCATCTCTTATTATAGTCTTTGGCTTAAAATCTAATTGATCTGATATAAGGATTGCCACTCCTGCTTTCTTCTGATGTCCATTAGCATGGTAAATTCTTTTCCACCCCCTCACTTTAAATCTGGAGGTGTCTTCGGGTTTAAGATGTTTCTTGTAGGCAACATATAGATGGGTTTTGTTTTTTTATCCATTCTGATACCCTGTGTCTTTTGATTGGGGCATTTAGCCCATTAACATTCAGGGTAAGTATTGAGAGATATGAATTTAGTGCCATTGTATTGCCTGTAAGGTGACTGTTATTGTATATTGTCTCTGTTTCTTTCTGATCTACTACTTTTAGGGTCTCTCTTTGCTTAGAGGACCCCTTTCAAGATTTCCTGTAGAGCTGGTTTGGTATTTGCAAATTCTTTCAGTTTTTGTTTGTCCTGGAAGCTTTTAATCTCTCCTTCTATTTTCAATGATAGCCTAGCTGGATATAGTATTCCTGGCTGCATGTTTTTCTCGTTTAGTGCTCTGAATATATCATGCCAGCTCTTTCTGGCCTGCCAGGTCTCTGCCAGGATAAGTCTGCTGCCAATCTAATATTTTTACCATTGTACGTTACAGACTTCTTTTCCCGGGCTGCTTTCAGGATCTTCTCTTTGTCACTAAGACTTGTAAATTTTACTATTAGGTGACGGGGTGTGGACCTATTCTTATTGATCTTGAGGGGGGTTCTCTGAACCTCCTGGATTTTGATGCTTGTTCCCATTGCCATATTGGGAAAATTCTCTCCAATAATTCTCTCCAATATACCTTCTGCTCCCCTCTCTGTTTCCTCTTCTTCTGGAATCCCAATTATTCTAATGTTGTTTCATCTTATGGTGTCACGTACTGATTACCCCCCCCCCAAAAAAAGTCAAAATTATCTTGGTATAAATAGTTTCTCAATTCTATAATTTTTTTCTCTCTTCTGGTTTTTCCAACCCACCATCTCAGGTGGTGCTGAGTATTCATTTCTAGGGTTTGGAATGGTGCCAGAATCAAAGATACACCCAAACTACAAGACTTTTGTGATGGTTAAGTAGCATAACTAAGGGAAGAAAAACTCTCACAAAATGCCAGAGAGTATTTCAAGTTGCTGCTAATGCATAGGCTTATAAAGTCTTGACACTTTCCTTGGTAACTTTATTAGAGAGCAATTACTTTTCCTCTACCAGCTCTTTGTATGCATTAATTTAAAAAAAAATGTATGACTAAGACATAGTTAACAGTAACATGAAAAGTAAAGCAGAAGCTATTAAATTTTTATTTTATTTTATTTTATTTTATTTGACAGATAGAGATCCCAAGTAGGCAGAGAGGCAGGCAGAGAGAGAGAGAGGAGGAAGCAGGCTCCCTGCCGAGCAGAGAGCCTGATGCGGGGCTCGATCCCAGGACCCTGGGATCATGACCTGAGCCGAAGGCAGAGGCTTTAATCCACTGAGCCACCCAGGCGCCCCAAAGCAGAAGCTATTAAAAGGACTGTGGCTAATACACTCACTACTGTGGAAAGTGAGTTTCTGGAGATGACTTGAATATGACCGAAGTGGGGACCTGCACACATTCAAAACCCAGAATCCAGACATGAGACAGCCTATCCCTGTTGATCCCAAGAGCATTAAATATTGTCTACAACTCTATGCCTCAGACTTGATAACAGATGAGATGAACAAATGCTTTTAAAGATTTAATCTACCAAAATTAACACACAGGGAAATAGACCATCTGAATGGCCCACATCTATTAAAAGAAATATAATCAACAATTAATAACCTTCCAAAAGTGGATGTACTAGACCCAGGTGGTTTCACTGGTGAATTCTACTAAAAAATTGAAGGAAGAAGTTACATCAATTCTCTATGATTATTTCAAAAAGAACAGAAAGAGAAAGAATACATTCTAACTCATTCTGAGTTCAGAATTAACCTAATATCAAGAGTAGAACAAGATAGAACAAAAAGGAAAAACTTAAGACCAGTGTCTCTAATGAACACAGATGAAATCTGATAGAATATTAGCAAATTGAGTCTAAATTATACACCATGAACAAGTGAAATTTATTCCATGTATGCAGGGCTGGTTCCACATCCAAATATTAATGTAATCTATCACATCACCATCTAAAAAAAAAAAGAATTACATGATCTTAATCAGTAGATGCAGAAAATCATTTGACAAAATCCAACCCCCATTCATGATTTAAAAAAAATATAAAACAAAACAAAACCTCTCAGTACACTAGATATGGAAGAGAAATTCCATAACTTGATAAAGAACATCTATAAAAAACCTACAACTAGCATCATACTTAATAGTGAAACAGCAGATTCTCTCCCACTAAGATCAGAAATAAGGCAAGGATGTCCCCTCTTACAACTTCTGTTCAACACAGTACTGGGAGTCCTAGCTAATTTGATAAGAAAAGAAAAAGAAATAAAAAGTATATTTACGGGGGCGCCTGGGTGGCTCAGTGGGTTAAAGCCTCTGCCTTCAGCTCAGGTCATGGTCCCAGAGTCCTGGGATCGAGCCCCGCATAGGGCTCTCTGCTCAGCAGGGAGCCTGCTTCCTCCTCTCTCTCTCTCTGCCTGCCTCCCTGCCTGCCTACTTGTGGTCTCTGTCTGTCAAATAAATAAATAAAATCTTAAAAAAAAAAAAGTATATTTACGGGAAGGAAAAAATAAAAACTATATATGCAGATGATATGATTGCTTATATAGATCTTCCCAATGAGTCAACAAAAAAACTCCTGGAACTAGTAAGTGATGGTGTTGAGCATGTAGGACACAAAATAATATACCAAAGCTATAAAGCAGCAAGGGAAGCTGGGATTTGCCACTTAAAGCCCGTTACCATTTACATTAACACACCGCACCTTTCCTGCTCTGACTCCCCATGTGCCTACCATCGTTCTGCCCTTCACAACGCTCTCCTTCCTGAGCCCTTACTCGTAATTATCAACACTTGCACTTAACTCTATTTAAAGCAAAACAAACCAACACCTATTAATAAATAGCAGAAACACTTAACTAACACATTTTACCCTCCTCAGAAGAATTAAGTCCCCATGAAAGTCCCTCTAGAGACCGGAATGGCTAATATGAGTAATGAACACCAGGGCATTCTACGTTGAGGGCTTTATGGTCCCACTGAAAAGGATGCTTTCACTGCATTCTCACATTTTGCTCACAAGGCAACGCTGGGAAAGTAAGTGAGCAGAATTATCATTTTAAGGTTGAGGAAGCAGGGGGCCAGGGCATGGAAGTGGCCAACTGAATGTCACACTGGCCGGGAGTGGTGCGGCTTCAGCCCATCCTTCCCCAGCGGATTGCATCTGCCATGATTCCATGAAAAATCAACCCAGGGCTATTGAAGAACAGTGCTCTTGAATAAAAAAATATAATGTTCTTCAATTGTAGCTATGAAAGAAACAGTGATAGGGGATTCTGATTTCTGATACTTTAAAATATACTCACATACTTAAAAGATATGTGATACGTATCTATCATTCTCTCTCTCTCCCCCTCTCTATTGGCAGCTAGACAGAGTTTAAAGTTCACTTCCTGGCCTTTTGCATTTTTGGCCCAGTACTCACAAAATATAAGCTAATTAATTTACAGGTCAAGTGTCAGTGCAGACATAGTTAGGTGAGATAGCTGAGGTATTATTAAAAATAATTGTAGAAAAACAATTACAGTAAATAATGTGATCATTAGGGAAATAAAAGCCAAATTGGATATGAGTTCAGGGCAAGGGGTGGGGTGGAAAGAACAAGTCGATATGTATTTCTTTTCTTTTCTTTTTTTTTTAAGATTTTATTTATTTATTTGACGGAGAGAGATCACAAGTAGGCAGAGAGGCAGGCAAAGAGAGAGAGGAGGAAGCAGGCTCCCCACTGAGCAGAGAGCCCGACGCGGGGCTCGATCCCAGGACCCTGGGACCATGACCTGAGCTGAAGGCAGAGGCTTTAACCCGCTGAGCCACCCAGGCGCCCCTCGATATGTATTTCTAAATGTCTTGAGATTAAAATATCCTAATGGCTTTGAACAAAAAGTTTGTTTTGTATGTAATTACAACAGAAGAATCTTATTCAAACAGATAGTATTCTCATGCCTGTATTTCTGAATTATTTTCTCTTCTATTACTTTATAACAATTTTTTTTTACTTTATAACAATTATTAATGCCCAGAGCTATAATTAGTTTGGAATTTTTTAAATTAAAGATGAGATTAAGAAAGCCTAGTAAATGGTTTAATTGGAGAGTTGCAGAAATGACTAGAACCCATGACCACAGACTCTCCTCAGCAGCTTCAACTTCCCACTGCTACTCTGAATGCGGAGCTGGGACACCACTGTGATATCCCATCTGAGTCTTCTGCCCTGAATCCAACCAAGTCACTACAAGAGAACTTCTAAACTTTAATATGCATATGACTATCAGAAGCTCTCATTAAAATGTAATTCTTATTCAATAGGGCTGAAGTGGGACATTTGACTCTGTATCTCTGAAATGCTATGAGTTAGGACTGAGAGAGAAAATACAGGACACCCAGGTAAATTTCAATTTCAGATACTCAATGAGAGATGCACAACTTTCTTTCATGTATATCGAAATTTTTTTTAAAGATTTATTTATTTATTTGACAGACAGAGATCACAAGTAGGCAGAGAGGCAGAGAGAGAGGAAGGGAAGCAGGCTCCCTGCTGAGCAGAGAGCCCGATGCGGGGCTCGATCCCAGGACCCTGAGATCATGACCTGAGCCGAAGGCAGAGGCTTAACCCACTGAGCCACACAGGCGCCCCTGTATATCGAAATTTAAATTGAACTTGGTGTCTTATGTTTTTGTTTACTAAACTTAGCAATTGTACTTCCCAAATGATGTGGATGCTACTGACCCGAAGCCATGTAGCAAAGAATAACCCTCTAGAGTCAGCATGCTTTCAGAAAATGGCAGGAAATGTAAGTGTGCAAAGCCACCAGACTTGGTATACGAGGGAGACGTGGGTCAGTACATCAGAAAGGCATAACAACAACAATAAATGTATACAAAGCTAGCAAAGGATCCCAGAAACATTTGAGGTTAAAATCTGCCAAACCCCCAGGGAAGAAATAATCCATTCAACAATTATACTTTGATATTTCTCTATCCTTCTGTCGGTAATGGACAAAATGATGAGAGAGAAAATCAGGGAAGATTAAGACAGAGATCATTAAATTTCATCTAACTGACATCGACAGAGAATGCCAGCAAACAGCAGCACGGGACACATGCTTTTCAAGCAAACATGGGAAATTCTCCAGGACAGACCCCAGGTGAGGCCATAAAATAAGTTTCACAAAACTTATAAGGATGGAAATCATAGACAGGATATTCTCCAACTACGGTGGAATCAAATTAGAACTCAACAAGTGGAGCAAATGTGGGAAACACCTACATATCTGGCATTGAGACATCACATTTCTTTTTTTTTTTTTTTTTAAAGATTTATTTATTTGACGGAGAGAGAGAGATCACAAGCAGGCAGAGAGAGAGGGGGAGAAGCAGGTTTCCTGCTGAGCAGAGAGCCCGATGCGGGGCTCGATCCCAGGACCCTGAGATCATGACCTGAGCCGAAGGCAGAGGCTTAACCTACTGAGCCACCCAGGTGCCCCGAGACATCACATTTCTAACGAGGCTGTGGCTCAATGAAGAAATCAGAAGAAAAATTTCAAAATATTTGGCCCTGAATAAAAATAAAAACAGAACATGGAAAATTGTGTGGAATCCAGGGAAAGCCATGCCTGAAAGAAAACGTATAGGTGCAAAATCTAATGCAGGAAAAGAAGAAAAATCTAAAATCAAAAAACTGAGTTTCCTCCATAATTTTGTAGCAAAAGAACAGCATAAATTGACTTATTTTGTTTGATTTGGTGGTTATACGGCTGTGTCGGTGTACCAAACTCACCAAAATCTACACTTAAAATTGGTATTTCTTTTTCAGTGAAAATTATGTCTCAATGCTGTTTATTTGGAAAATATCAACCAGGGATCCAATGACCTAAGCACTGATCATAATGAGGCCCCACAAGCCTCGGAAGTGGTTCAGTGACATACTCACCTGAACGGCAAAGACTGTCCCCTTCCTTGACTCTTTCCACAGGTGTCACGGAATTCCTCCCATTTTCCCCTCCTTTCTAGCTCACCGTAGATATTCTACTTTATAGGACATCTCTTATACTTACTCCGTACTCTCAAAGTGTTCCCTTCTGTATTTTACCCAAGTGACACACCCATCTTTCACTTAGCCTTGTTGTCAAATGGCTTAGAGAACCCAACAAGAATTACTTTCATATTACAAATGTGGGGAAATTGCAAAAAGTTTACTGTATGTCCAAGGATCTAAGGGATGTTTGATATAATGGACACTTGTTGAGTATATGTGGCTGGTACTTTCCTCGTCTCATTTGAAGAACTAAAAATGAGTATAATAGGAACAGATAGAAGGTGAAGCTGAGAGAATACAGTTTTTCCCAGAAATTTGTTATGTGAATATGACTAGACCACATGGTTCTTTCATGGCACATAACACAAGATTCTTGAAGTTTCTTTAAAAAAAAGAAAAACAAGGGCACCTGCGTGGCTCAGTTGGTTAAACGTCTGCCTTCGGCTCAGGTCACGATTCCAGGTTTATGAGATCGAGCCCCAAGTGGTTGTCTTTGGGTTCCCTGCTCAGCAGGCTGTCTCTTTCTCTCTCTGCCTCTGCCCCTCCCCCACTTGTGCTCGCTCTCTCAAATAAATAAATACAATCTTAAAAAAACAACAAGGAATTCCTTTATATCCTTTACATGTGAAGAGCTCAAAAGTTGTCACTTCCATCCTTACAACAACACAAAACTGGACACACTGAGAATCAGTGACTTTTTTGGGACCCGTGAGAGAAAGGAGACTGCAGGGAAAGCCATCAGCCTGAGATCCGGAGAGACAGGGGAGTTGGGTCACAGCCGAGACCTGCTTCCCTGCCACCCACCGGTAGGAACACTGAAATGGTAAACCTGACAGGTTGCTAGAGGTAGAGGTGGAGTGTGGACTAGCATGGGAGGGAGACTCTCCGAGAGGCTGCACGCTTCGGGGTGGCTCACATTTGCGACTTTTGCCTCTGGAAAGCCCACCATGTCCTCTTGGTGCAGAGTCCAGAAAGGCCTGCCCTTGACTCTGGTGGAGCAAGTGGAAGAGCGGCTCTTAGAAAATGTGCACAACAAAAATACGCTCTCCAGGGGCAAAGACTTTACCAGCGACTTCTCCCTCTCCTGCTTCCTCTGGATTTCCTATCTCACCCACGGAGGACAGAAGCATGTGTGAAGGTCACAGCCCAGAAACACAGGCCCACTTGGAAACTGAGATGGAGCTAGAAAAACAGGCTTTTCTGTCCCCCACATCTCACCACCAGCCCGCAGACTCCAGTACCATAGCCCAGAGTCCAGCTGCAAGATTGGCAACACGAAGACCGTGCCTGAGGAGAAGGTTTAGCTAAGCCCACAGACAGCATGGGAGCCAAACACACCCACTTGGGAGCAGATGGAAGCTTCCAGCACCAACAGCTACAGCAGCATCTAACACAACCATATTCCTAGTCAAATGAACATGGGGCCTCACGAGAAAGGCCTATTTGCCGGAGTTCCTACTCATTACGACATGATATCCAGTTCTCAACAAAACCTTGCAAAGAATACCAAAATTCTGGGCGCCTGGGTGGCTCAGTGGGTTAAGCCTCTGCCTTCGGGTCAGGTCATGATCTCAGGGTCCTGGGATTGAGCTCGGCATCGGGCTCTCTGCTCAGCAGAGAGCCTGCTTCCTCCTCTCTCTCTCTGTTTGCCTCTGCCTGCTTGTGATCTCTCTCTCTCTGTCAAATGAATAAAAATAAAATCTTTAAAAAAAGAAGAAGAAGAAGAAGAAACCATCTGAAGAAGCAAAGTGCGTTGCAGATCCAACTTGGTTATGACACTGACTTTATTATCAACATGGCAGTTAACGTAACGATGATTAATACGTTCAGGGCTTTAACGACAAAAGGGACAATGTGCAAAACGTATGAAAACTCTAAGGAAGAAACAGAAAGAAATGCTTGAAATCAAAATACTAACAGAAATGAAGAATGTCCCCAGTGGGCTTATCAACAGGTTGGATTGGACCATAGAAGTGTTGTAAATGAGATGAGAATGAAGTAAAATATTTTACCTGAGGAAAAAAAAAAAGCCTCTAACCTGGAATTCTATATCTAGTGAAAGTATCACTCATAAGTGAAGGGAAAAAAAAAACAAAGATATTCTCAAACAAAAATAAGGGAATTTGTCACTAGCAGACCTGCCCTCTGAGAAATCTGTAAAGCTTCAGGGAGAAGAAAACTGACAGTTGTCAGAAATTCACTGCTACGTGAAGAAAGACTGATAGATGAACAAGTAGGAAGGTAAAATAAAAACTGCTTAAAAATACCTTCATAGTTGATCAAGAAAGTAAGTGTCCTTCAAAGGAGTGAGAGTAACAGCACTTTAGGTGATTACAGCATCTGGCCCCGCGGAGTGAATGACAGTGGCGTCACAGGTATGGGAGGGACGGACAGGGAATTCTGTTCAAATGTACCTGAACTACATATGAAGGAGTGGTGTTGTTTGAAAATGGACTTATTGGTTAGCCATATATACTGCCAGCTCCAAGACAACATCCCCCCCCAAAAAATCAAAGAAGTTTATACGATATGCTGAAAGAGGACCTAAAATGGAATATTATAAGATGCTTAGTGAAAACTGAAGTGGGGGAGAAAAAAACAGAAAAGGAAGGAAAATAAAATGAAATAAAGAAAAAATGCAGTAAGGGGCACCTGGGTGGCTCAGTGGGTTAAGCCTCTGCCTTCAGCTCAGGTCATGATCTCAGGGTCCTGGGATCGAGCCCCGCATCGGGCTCTCTGCTCAGCAGGGAGCCTGCTTCCTCCTCTCTCTCTGCCTGCCTCTCTGCCTACTTGTGATCTCTGTCAAATAAATAAATAAAATCTTAAAAAAAAAGAAAAAATGCAATAAAATTACAAACATGATAGATATTAATTCAACAATATCAATAATCACTTTAAATAGAAATGGTCTAAATCAATCAATTAGTGGAGGTTTTCAAAGTGGGTAAGAATGCAAGATATAGGGACGCCTGGGTGGCTCAGTTGGTTAAGCAGCTGCCTTCGGCTCAGGTCATGATCCCAGCATCCTGGGATCGAGTCCCGCATCAGGCTCCTTGCTCGGCGGGGAGCCTGCTTCTCCCTCTGCCTCTGCCTGCCACTCTGTCTGCCTGTGCTTGCTCTCTCTCTCTCTCTGACAAATAAATAAACAAAATCTTTAAAAAAAAAAAAAAAAAGAATGCAAGATATAGTCTGCCTTAAGGAAACCCATTTTAACATAAAGGCACAAATAGATTAAAAGTCAAGGGATAGAGAAAGATAGACTATGCTAACATTTATTAGGAGAAATATTATATTCAGACAAGAAAAAACAAACAACTGGAGAACAAGGAAACTTATCAGGGATGTGGAGAGGTAGTACATAGCAACAAAGGGACCAATTTTCCCAGGAGACACCACAACCCTAAATATATATGAACCTAACGGAATACCAAAATACATGAGGCAATACTAAAACAATTGAGAGAGGAAATATATAAATGCACTACTATGGTCAGAGAGTTGATCTTCAGTCCTCCAGTAACTGACAGATTAAACAGGTAGAAAGTAAGTATATAATTGACCCAACTGGCATGATCAACTTGATCTAACCAGCATTTAGAGAATACCCCATCCCCAAAACAGCAGAAGGCATGTGCCTCCCAAGTTCACAGTGAGTATTCACCAATATAGTCCATCTTCTGGGTCATAAGACACATCACAGCAAATTTATTTTGACAAAAATCATACAAAGTATTTTCTCAGATGACAGGATTAAACTATAAAACAATAACAGAAAAATTATGGGAAAATATCAAAATATTTAGGGACAATACAACACATTTTTTTTAAAATAACATATGGGTCAAAGAAGTCTTAAGAGATATTTTAAAATATTTTGAACCAAAGGAAATGGAGAATATGAATTATCAGAATTTGTGAACTGCAACAAAACATGGAAATTTATATTACTGAATAAACATATTAGAAAACAAGGAAGATATAAAATCTGTAATCTAAGATTCCACCTTGGGAAAGTTAATAAAAAAAAAGAAAAGAAAAGAAATTCAAGCCTATAGCAAACATAATAGAAGAAATAATAAAAAATGAGAGCATATATTGATAAAACTGAAAAGAGAAAAACAATACGGAAAAAATTAACAAAACCAAAGGCTGTTTACTTGCAAAGATCAGTAACAGGATATGGCCTTAGTTGGGCTCACCAAGAAAAAAACAGACAAGATTCAAGTTAAACCAGTATTAGAAATAAAAGAGCGTATTGTCACTCCTGATCCCAGGGGTAATGACAGAGAGATAAGTGAATACTATAAACAGTTCTGTGCCCACAAAGTTGACAACAGAGATGGTACTAGTCCATTCCTTGAAAGATACAAACTACCGAAAGCCACAAGAAGAAATAGATCATCTGAATCAGCCTGTGTCTATTGAGGAATTTCATCTGTAATTAATAACCTTCCAAAAAAGACAGGGCCATGCCCACATGACTTCACTGGTGCAGTACACCAAACATTCAAGGAAAACATGACCAATTCTCTACGATCTGGTACACCAACCTTACAGAAAGAGTAGATGCATATCAAGGTAACAAAATAGAGAACCCATATATTAACCTACACAAATATATACTGTCAGTTGACTTAATTTCTTTTGGACAAAGAACCAAAAAAAAACTTAAAAAGAGTAGTGTTTTCACTCAACAGTGCTAGAACAATTGGACATCAGTAATTAAAAGAAAAAACACAGGCATAGACTCTATGGCTTTCACATAAATAAAAATGGGTCTAAATGGCCAAAATGTAAAACAAAGCTACAAAACTTCTGTAAAAAAGTATAAGAGAAAATCTAGATGATTTTGGGTTCGGTGGTGGTTTCTTTAGATAAAACACCAAGAGCAAATTCCAGAAAAGAAAACAATGACAACAGAACTTCATTAAAATTTAAAATCTTCTGCTCTGTGAAATGCACTGTTTAGAGAGTGAAAAAACAAGGCACAGACTTCCAAAAAACCCCCAATTACCTGTAAAACATATTTAATGTAGGATTTGTATCTAAAATATAAAAAAAAATTTTTAAAGCTTAATAAGAAAAATGAGTAGTAAAGAATGGGCAAGAAATCTGGATGGACGCCTCACCAAAGAAAATAGACAGATGGCAGATGGCCATATAATAAAACAGTCAACATCAACTTTTACTAGGGACTCACAAATTCTAACGAGGACATACCAACATACCTATCAGCTTATCTAAAATCCAAAAAGTTTACAATATCATTTGATGGTCCAAATGTGAAACAACAGCAGGTCTCCTCCATTCCTGGTGGGAATGCAAAGTAAGACAACCACTTGGCAAGGCAGTTTGACAGTTTCTGATAAAGCTGAAACATAGCTTTACTATTTGATTGGGCAATCAAGCTCCTAGGCATTCACTCCATGGATTTTAAAATGTATGTCCACACAAAAACCTGCATGCTGATGTTTACAGCAATTTTATTCATAATTACTAAAAACTAGAAACAGTCAAGGTGTCCTTCAATTAATGAACAGAAAAGGGGACTACTGTACAACTCAAGACAATGAAAAATTATTCAGTACTAAAAAATGAGCTATCAAACCACGAGGAGACACCTATGACATCTTAAATCATACTGCTAATTAAAATAAGTCAATCTGAAAAGGTTACATTAGTGTATGATTCCAATTACATGACATTATGGAAAAAGAAAAGCGACAGAAAGATTAAATCACCAGTGGTTTCTATGGGGTTAGAAGACTCGGGAAGGGAGGCTTAGGTGCAGAAGAAGGGACTTTTTAGAACAGTGTAATTATTCTGTATGATAACTGTCATGGTGGCTAGATGACATTATGCGTTTGTCAAAGTCCATGTATCTTTATAGCCCAAAGTTACCTTAATGCAGGCAAATTTTTAAAAGTCACAAGGAGATAAGAGGATCCTAAGAGGGAACGGTGTGATCGGAGAATCCCGCTGGACCCCCTGTGCGTGGAACCATCCCCCGAAGGGGGCAGAGAGAAGCCACTCCCCACAGGAGGTCTGCTGCCCCTGCACGTGATTACAGTTAACAGTTCTGATACCGCTACACATGTATACTGGGACCGAGTAAGTAAACGGAGGGCGGAAAATGAGAGTCAGGTTTCCCACTTCAGAAGTGAGAGTTTACAGACAAACAGCAAGAGGTTGGTATGATCCATGCGGTAACAGGTGAGAGCTGGAGAGAGGAGAATGAATTCATGTGTGTCTCCATACAGATACATCTGTTTACCTGTGGAAACAGTTATAAATATGTGTACGTAGGAAAGGACGTGTGTGTACTTATGTGCTTCTTTCTCTGTAAACTGAGGGAGCCTCAAAGCAATGGCCCTCAGGAGTCCCGAGTGCCCTCGTACTCAGGTCTTGCTCTCGAATACCACACTCTAGTAAAGTGAATGAAGGCTCCTCGCAGAATGGGCTGATTCTAGGACTAGAGCAAAAATCCACAACGTGAGCCTTGGAGTATCTCCTAGTGCTGGAAGTTAAGAAGCACTAAACACACACACACACACAATGATGGAGGCAGTTTACAGAGACACAAGGTCAAACCCCAAGAATTCTCAACACCCAAAGCTGGAAAAAATGTGAGGAACAAAATAAGTAAATATATCAAATGGAGCGGTAGAATGGAATGTAACCCAAAGTGTATCATACACACCCATGAATCTATACCAAATAATATAAATGATCTAACTAATTCACTAATTAACTCTCTAATCAACAAATAGAGAAAAAGAGACACATCTCTCATGCACTAAGATTCCAAATAATATACTTGGGATATAAATTACACTCTGCCCTCAAGGCTACGGAGCGCCACTCCTCATTCCTTAGTCAGGCTGTGCATAGTAACTTCCTTCCAGGACTGCGGTTCAGAAGTGACAAGTGGAGGAGGGACTTCACGCATAGGAACCTGACAAGCATGACCTCAACTAAGTGACCAAGGTCAACACCAATATTAGTCATTCATATGAATAGTAGATTCCCTTGATACAATGAGATGAAATGATACTGTATTTCTGTGATCTTTTTCCCAAACATTCATAACCTGCGTCTAATTATGAAGAAAACGTCAGAGAAATCCCAAAAGACGGAAGTGCACAAAACACCTGATCTAAAAACTACTGTCTTTACTCAAGTGAATCAAAACAGAGAAAGTTTGAAAAATTGCCCCAGAAAAAGGACGTTTAAGGAGGCAGGACAGACATCATGTGATTTTTGGATGGGATCCTGGAACAGTGGGAGTACATTAATGGAGAAACCAGAATATCTGAATAAAATATGTATATTTGTTAATAATAATGTACCATCATTGGTTCATTAATTAGAACAAATGTACCGTACCAATGAAAGATATTAGTAATAGAGACAAAGTAGGAGTATATAAGATTTCTTTGCACTGTCTTTGTAATTTTTCTAAATTTTCTAAATCTAAAAATTGTTTTAAAATAAAAGGTTGACTTAAAGACTTACCCCCAAACAAGTTTTCTATCAAAAACAACCCCAGCCAGCCAGCAAACAATAAACACTAACTTTCCTAAAACCCTTATCCTACCTTCTACATTTGGGGATCATAATGGGCTGTGGCAAGTACATTTCTCACACACACACACACACACACACACACACACGCAATTATCTCAGCAATCGGGGTGACATTCAGTTAACTAGGGCACAAATCATATTACCCTCCCAAGCAATCTGCAAACTAGAATGGCATCTGACCCTCCTAGAAATCCTTCCCTCCCCCATCTTACACAGTGAAAACAGTCAGAGGCATCTTCCCATCCTCTTTTAGCTTTTCCTGTAATGGATTCTAGGGGACCCTGTAGCATTACTAGGATCCAAGCTGTGGCAAACCACTCAAATAGTTACTCGTCTTTGGTTTTGTTTTGTTTTGTTTTGTTTAAACAGTCATTCTCCTTACTGAGATCAAGTAGCCTAGAATATCTAACAGCCTTAATTCTCAGGGGCAGATTAAATTTATCTTGGAGAAATATTCCAGAAAAGGCAAAGCCTGTATAGAATAAATGACCAGCAGCCACCATGTGCTCCTGGGGGTAAGTCCCAGAGAACTGTGGGGTCCTACACCTTGGCATCATGGTTCTAAGCCAGTTTAAGCAACTGACTCTCCCAAAGTTTCAGATGAGAAAATAAATAAACCCTTTTTTTGGTAAGCCACTGAGTGACTGAATGATATCACTGATCTCTACCTCTCTGTTCATTCACCTGATAAGTGCCTAATGTTTTAAGATTCACTTTAAACATGACTCCCTTGCTTTTAAACTTTTCCCAACCTCCTCCCTAACCAAGTAGACATGTTCATTCGCCACAAGAGTTTCCCCACAAACTCTATACAGACCATTATCCTAATGCTCAGCCCAATTAATTTCAGGAATATGTTTGAAAATCTCCCCTACTAGACCGTAGGTCTACAAAGATCGAGGAATAACACCCTTATTGTCATATTTCATTGTCTAATGCAGGACATACTAGGAATTCTAAAATATGCATGGGCAAAATTAATGAAGGAAAGGAGATTAAGGTATACATGTTTTGGTTTCTTATCTATTTTCTAACTATTCAAATATTCTTGATAATGAAAGTCACTTTGAACAGTGACATATAAAATGAGTTTATTTCTGTTTGAGCTTTCACCTAAGTATCTCTAGCATCTGTCTTTGTTTACCACACACACACTCACATTCATGCAAACACACACACACACACACACACACACACACACACACACACACACACACA